>NC_044984.1:73952440-74252440 GCF_008728515.1 Papio anubis
AAAAAAAAAAAAAAAAAAAAAAAAAAAAAAAAAAAAAAAAAAAAATTCACATATTGCCGCTCAAACAAAACAGGAGTCTACATCTGATTTTTCAGTCCAAATCAATCACTTTTTTAAAATGATAAAGAATAAAGATGTTTTTAATAAAAATGATGTTTTTAAAGCTCAGAAAATGGACAAGGCTGGGGGCATCATTCATCACCCAGTCAGCTTAAATCCCTTTGAAAGTCAAGGGGCATTAAAAAGGTACCACTATTATATTCTTTTTTTTTTTTTTTGAGACGGAGTTTCGCTCTTGTTGCCCAGGCTGGAGTGCAATGGTGCAATCTTGGCTCACTGCAACCTCCGCCTTCTGGGTTCAAGCGATTCTCCTGCCTCAGTCTCCTGAGTAGCTGGGATTACAGGCATATGCCACCTTGTCCAGCTAGTTTTGTATTTTTAGTAGAGACGGGGTTTCTCCATGTTGGTCAGGTTGGTCTCCAACTCCTGACCTCAGGTGATCCCCCCACCTCAGCCTCCCAAAGTGCTGGGATTACAAGTATGAGCCACCTTGCCCGGCCTTACAGTCTTTATATATCTCCCTTTGTCTTTTTTATGCCATCATTTTTTCTAAAACTTACAACTCACCATATGCATATAGTAATCAGTTCCTATTTTTAAAGACTATATATACAGCTAAAAATCAAAAGTGAAAAAGTACATTTTAATATTGTGCTGATTCTAAGCTACTAAAAAAAAGATTGCTGAAAGTTAACATTAACCATTGGGGTAGAAAAATTGTTACCTTGCAAATAACTAGGCAGTCATTTCTCTGTTCAATCTTTTGATAGTCTAGGTTCTCCAAATACTTCTGCAGTTTCACTTTAATGAAACAGGTCAAAATCAAATGATGTCTTTAAAAATTGTTAACTTTTTTCCTAATTAATCATTAAGTTGCCAAGAGAAATCCTACAATTAAAGAAGTTCTCATCCAGTTAAAGCAAAATAATACCTTTATAAGATAACCAGTTCCAGAGTAAAAGAGAAAATACTGACTGCATGATGCAATAAAAGACTAGCAATGTGGGGAACCAGTACAGCAAACCATATGATTAAGAGGAAGGATCAGATCAAATTTCCAAGCAGACAGGCTACTCAGCAGCTAGGAGACTATGGGTTTAACCTCTATCAGTGTCTACTTATCTCTAAAATGGAATAACAGTGCCTATTTTATTGGGTTGTTGTGGAGATAAAATGACATAAAGTGAGTAAAATTAGCACAGTCCCTTCCAAATAGGCTTTCAATTTCAATTTGATAGCTAAAACCAACATAAAACTAACTGGGATAAGGAAAAATCTTAATTGAATTTTCTGCATGGAATTTGAGTAAGTCTATCTTAATTATTCCAAGTCAATAAATTCCCATTACAGAAGCCTATATTACTTAGTTTAATATAATTTTTGTCCCAATTTTTCATGTATATATCTTATATTCTAAGTAAAATGTAAGTGTCTGGCAGATAGGGACCCTCCACCAGCAATTCCTTTCTTTCTCCCCCAAAACCCCAGTTCGCCTAGTATGCAATAAATATATACTGACAACTTAGGGAAATAACTTCCTTGGTAATCTACAGTTACAAAAAAGTACCACTTGGGAAATAATCAGCAGCAGGAAATAACCAGGTGACAAGATACTCGAGTGACTACGTACATGGGTTTGACCCCACAAACAGGCTTAGGGCTGGGGAAGTCATGCCTTGACAGTTGATACAAAGACACTTTAACCATCCCTGAGCATCAGTTGTTCTTACAGCAGGACAACAACAAAACCTGGCAAGCAGACTTTAAAGAGTTTCTTATCTGCCTGTCATTAAGCAGATACCCACTAATCTGTACTTTTGATTAAGCAGATACCCACTAATCTGTAATTTTGTACCAAACACGTAAAACAGATCCCCTATTTATTTAGATGGCTATTTAAATAAAGTAGAAAGAAATATTAAGCTTATGTATACTCACTCAAAGTATACCTTATTAAATGTGAGTGATAATGATTCATACAGAAGTTTTTCCAGCTGGGCGCAGTGGCTCATACCTGTAATTCTAGCACTTTGGGAGGCCGAGGGGAGTGGATCACTTGAGCCCAGAAGGTCAAAACCAGCCTAGGCAACATGGCGAAACTCTGTCTCTACATAAAATACAAAAATTAGCTGGGTGAAGTGGCATGCACCTGTAGTCCCAGCTACTCGGGAGACTGAAGTGGGTGGACTGCTTGAACTCAGGAGGCACAGGTGGCAGTGAGCTGAGATCACACTACTATATTCCAGCCTGTGCAACAGAGCAAGACCACGTCTCAAAAAAAAAAAGTTTTTCCCCTGCTAGTTTCACAAACAGTATTTGGATTAACATTTTACAAACAGCTTCTTTTATTAAATTCCCTGATATTACCCTATATGAACTAAACTAAGGCATATGATGTCTGTCTACACATGCATGAGAAAAAATGCCAGAATCGCCAAAATAAAGTTCTGAAACAACACATATCATTTCTCTCACATCTCTCTCATTTGGGTTATATTTGAAATATCTCAGAACATGCCACATCAGCTTGATTGCCCAGACTGCCTTTTACTGAAATGGAGTCAGCAAAATTGCTAAATGAGAACAAACCTTACTAGATTTATTCATGTGTGGGTTACTGGTATATCAACTGAAATGGTACGAATAACTTGACAACAAACACTAATTTTTTTTTTTTTGAGATGGAGTCTCGCTCAGTCGCCTAGGCTGGAGTGCAGTGGCGTGATCTCGGCTCACTGCAAGTTCCACCTTCTGGGTTCATGCCATTCTCCTGCCTCAGCCTCCTGAGTAGCTGGGACTACAGGCGCCCGCCACCACGCCTGGCTAATTTTTTGTATTTTTAGTAGATACGGGGTTTCACCATTCACAGGATGGTCTCAATCTCCTGACCTTGTGCTCCGCCCACCTCAGCCTCCCAAAGGGCTGGGATTACAGGCGTGAGCCACCACGCCCAGGTCAACAAACACTATTTCTGAGGCTTGAAACAGACATTTTCTGTAATATGGTAAAACTTAGAGTAATAGATATGTAGAGTAGAATTTTAACAAAAACAGAAATGTAAAATGGAGGGCATTTTCAGCAACTCTAAATTGCAGTGGCATTATAGTAATTTCACACTTTGATCCAATTATAAATGACTTAAAAGTCAGTATCAGATAAGTTTTGAGTTAAGTATGCTAACCAGAAGTCATGTAAAAATATCATATTTCTACATGTATCTACAGTTGTTTGGGTTTTTTTTTTTAAAAAACACTCAGTCACTTAAAACACACCTCAGTAAGTAAGTTTTACACAGTATTTTCCACACTGCTAGCTTGATGCAGTTGATAAAATTAGAACTTCCACATACTAGGTTGGTGCAAAAGTAACTGCGGTTTTGTCATTACAGTCATTCCATACTCAAGTCTGAGATATACAAATAATCAAAATTTAAGCTATACTTATTTCTGGTATATGGCTAGTATTTCAATAGTTAAGATTTTGAAGCACACAGACGACACAAGTTTATTCCTTATTGGTGGATTTGAATATGGTCTTTTATTAGAGATTATACATTTTGAAGCTAAATGTTATTTTATAATGATTCTTGTAATCAAAGTATAAACTTTAGGCAGGGCGTAGTGGCTCAAGCCTATAATCCCAGCACTTTGGGAGGCCAATGCAGGCAGATCACCTAAGGTCTGGAATTGAAAACCAGCCTGGCCAACATGGTGAAACCCTGTCTCTACTAAAAATACAACAATTAGCCGGGCGTGGAGGTAAGTGCCTGTAATCACAGCTACTTGGGAGGCTGAGACAGGAGAATCACTTGAACCAAGGAGGCAGAGGTTGCAGTGAGCCGATATCGTGCCACTGCACTCCAGACTCCATCTCAAAAAACAACAACAAAAAAAACTTTTAAAAGTAAAATGTTTCCCACACTGGATAGATTATATCAGTATGATTAGAGACTGGGAGGGGCGGTAGCCTTCTCATGCATGTTAAAAATGGGCAATTAGGCCGGGCGCGGTGGCTCAAGCCTGTAATCCCAGCACTTTGGGAGGCCGAGACGGGTGGATCACGAGGTCAGGAGATCGAGACCATCCTGGCTAACACGGTGAAACCCCGTCTCTACTAAAAAATACAAAAAAACTAGCCGGGCGAGGTGGCGGGCGCCTGTAGTCCCAGCTACTTGGGAGGCTGAGGCAGGAGAATGGCGTGAACCCGGGAGGCGGAGCTTGCAGTGAGCTGAGATCCGGCCACTGTACTCCAGCCTGGGCGGCAGAGCGAGACTCCGTCTCAAAAAAAAAAAAAAAAAAAAAATGGGCAATTAAAGGTGGAGTTTAAAGTGATTTCTATATCCTGGCCAAAAAAAGAAAACTGGGCATATCTTAAATTAGAAATGTTAGAGAGAGAAAAAAAATTAACCTATATGGTGCAGTGAAAGAATCCCTTATAATTTTTTTAGCTTTATTTTTAATTGACAAATAATAATTATATATATGTATAAGGTTCAAAGTGATATTTTTATTTCAATACATGTATATATTTTGGAAGGATCAAAGTACAGTAATTAGCATGTCCGTCTGATATATTTTCGATGTCCCCTCCAAATCTCATGTTGAAATATAATCTCCTGTGTTGGAGGTGGGGCCTGTTGGAAGGTGACTGGATCATGGGACTGGATTTCTCATGAATGGTTTAGCACCAATGAGATCTGGTTAAGAGTATGGGACCTGCCCCCTCTCTCTCTTGCTCCTGCTCCTATCATGTGATGTGCCTGCTTCCACTTTGCCTTCAGTCATGAGTAGCTCCCTGAGGGCCTCATGAGAAGCTGAGAAGACGTTGGTGCCATGCTTGTACAGCCTGTAGAACCTGTGAGGCAATTAAACCTCTTTTTCTTATAAATTACCCAATCTCAGGCATCTCTTTATAGCAATGCAAAGAACGGCCTATACAGATGACTTCAAATACTCATCACTTCTTTTTTTTTATTTTCTTTTTTTGAGACACAGTCTCTCTCTGTCACCCAGGCTGGAGTGCAGTGGTGTGATCTCAGCTCACTGCAACCTCCGCCTCCAAGGTTCAAGTAATTCTTGTGCCTCAGTCTCTTGAGTAGCTGGGATTACAGGTGAACACCACCATGCTCAGCTAATTGTTGTATTTTTAGTAGAGACGGGGTTTTGCCATGTTGGCCAGGCTGGTCTTGAACTTCTGGCATCAAGTGATCCACCCACTTCGGCCTCCCAGAATGCTGGGATTACAGGCATGAGCCATTGCACCAGGCCCTTATCACTTCTTTCTGGTGAGAACATTTAAAATACTCAGCTATTTTGAAATATACATTATTATGAACTATAATCACCTTGCTGTGCAATAAAACAAATTATTCCTCCTATCTAACTGTAACTTTGCACCCACTGGCCAATGTTTCTCCTTTCTCCATCTACCTTAGCCTCTGGTATTCACCATTCTACTCTCTACTTCTATGAGTTTGACTGTTTTGGATTCCACATATAAGCGAGATCACTGCGACAAAATGGATGAAGGCAGCGGACATTATGTTCACTGAAGTCCCTAATAATTTTAAAGAGGAAAATGCTTAACATTCTTACATGTTACAACAAAATTCCACACAAATATAAATGTTACCTTAGATGTCTTAACTATATTTCTGTAGCCACAAAAATTTCTAGGCAAAGAAACAACTACATAATTTTTGGTACTTTAATAATTACTACTCCATACTAAATAGGGACAAAAAATGAAGAAATACAGTAGTCCTTTTCCCTTTATCCAAGTTTTCACTTTCTACAGTTTCAGTTACCCATGGTCAACCCATGGGCATTAATAAAATTAAATTTTTAATACTGTATTATTTAATAATTTTAATTAATAAATTCAAGTTATTATTTAAATTATAACTTAATTAAAATATTAAACGCAAAACTCAAAAAATAAAAAATTCATAAACTTTAAACTGTGAGTTGTCCTGACTAGCATGATGAAACTTGGTGCTGTCCTGCTCCATCCTGCCCAGGGCCTAATCGCTTTGTAAAACGTATCCACAGTGTCTATGCTCCCTACCTATTAGTCATTTGGGAGACACCCTGGCTATCAGACTAACTGTTGTGGTATCCCAGTGACTGTGTTCAATTAACTTTTCTTTTATTTAGTAATTGTCCCAAAGTACAAGAGTAGTGATGCTAGCAATTCTGATATGCCAAAGAGAAGCTATAAAGTGCTTCCCTTAAATGAAAAGGTAAAAATTCTCAACTTAATAATGAAAGAAAGAAAAATCATACGCTGAAGTTGCTAAGATTTATGATAAGAACAAATCTTCTATCCATGAAATAAAAGGAAGGAAAAACAAATCTGTGCATAGTATAAATAGCGTTCAGTACTATCTATATTTCAGGCATCCATTGGAGGTCTTGGAAGAGAACTCCCTTTGATAAGGGGAGACTGCTATACTAGTATCACTGAAACTGCTTGTAAAAAGTACAACTGTTAAGACTGGTACTGGTCTTAAAAGTTTCAAAGACTATGTAATTAGATCTCCCAAAAATCCTTAAGTCTGTTATACAACTGATCTTAAATATACTTGTTCTGAAATAATCTTCCCTGCAATGGGATGGTTTCTATTACTAAAGGGAAGGGGAAAGATCTATGTAGAACTGAGAAAATGTTGGCAAAGCACAAACTATTTTGTGTGAATTTAAATAAAACACTCTGCTTTATTCAAGCTTATAATGATCAATAAGGAAATCCCCATGAACAGAGTCTGCAGTGGCAGATCAGAACTTCCAACGTATAAACAAGTATAAAAGCATAGGTGAAATAATCAGACAAATACGAGCCCAGATGAATACAGCAAAGTAATACTGATGTTATTCAAATAATCCAGCGACAAAGCCACAGCCCTTAGTAAAATTACGGCATAACATGCTAACTGACCCTCAGAACTAACTTAAAATATCTATATTGGCATGTATAATTTAGTATGATATACTGCTGAAGATGACTGCAGAATAAAATTTCTCTAATGTATAACTGATAAAATGAAAAATAATCATTTTTTGATTATTAATCAAATTAATGAAGATTTTAAAAGGAAAAACTCATCCTTCCCCTTCCTTTCCTGAACAATTAAGTCCTAAAGCCATTAGGCAGGGCAGAGCAACGTGAGGAAACACAATGGCTCAGATCAGGGTATCAGAATACGAGAATCTGCCAGAAAGAAGAGCTGCCTGGCATAGAGAATTCAAGTCCGAGCAAACTAAGGAGACTGCCCACATAGCAGAGCTCACTCACTCTGACCTAAGATATCAGAGCCGGAGCAGAATGAGAAAGATTTCTACAAAGCAGGGAAGGGAAGCCCTCATTCGTGAGGCAAGGTCATAAAGGGAGTCTCATAAAGGGGTAGCCAGAGTCCCAGGTGGAATGTGAAGTTTACCTTCTCAAGAGGGTGGTTCAGAAAAGGGTGATAAGAGCTCTAGCACAGTAAAAAATATCTACCATCTCAGAGGCAGCCTGGCATGGGGTATTCTGTGCCAGAGCCCAGGCAAGATGAAGTGAATGTCCACATGGAGTGGCAGTCTGGCCTGGAGTTGCCAAAACCTAATCAAGTTGAGGAAGAGTCCCCATGGAGGAGCAATCTGACAAGAGTTCTCCGAGTCTCAGCAGGAGTAAAGAGAGGCCCTACAGAACAGCCTGTCAAAGGATGCCCAAGCCAGAAAAGGGTGAAGAGAGTGTTCATGCTTAAGGTGAGCCCAACATGTGATGTCAGAACCCGCTTGTGATAAGGAAGGCATAAGTAGGAGGAAAGAAAGCAATGGGAGATATGTTACTACATACAACTCAAGAGGCATATTTGAAAAATTGCCATTAAAATATATAGTGACTTCCTGCTATTTTTAAATACTCACCTGTAGCAGATAGGAACTGCCTGGATCTAGTAAGTTTACAGCTTCATTCTGCATAGTGTTCTGCTGTGTAATTGCATCTTCTCGTTTTCGCTCTTTCTGCCCTGCTTCATCATCTTCGTACTCATCTAAGCACTGAAAGAAAAAAAGTTTCCATTTTATTTCTACTATCAATAGACTGTTTTGATAGTACGTGAAAATACATTTTTATAGCATTAAAGAAATATTTGTGCATTCAGAAATTAGTTTGCACAATAAAAGTTTTCCTTTCAGCAATATGTACATTTAATTCCTATAAATTATCTGCTTAAAACTTATAGTTCCATAGCCACACTACTGCCAACAAATCTCTTCCCTGAACTTCAACCACCAGTGACAGGATTTTCTTAAAGAAAGGTTCATTCATTCTTTTTCATTCATTCAATAAGTAAACTACATCTACCTTAAGGCATTCTGCAGAAGGTAACAAAGGATACACTAAAGAAATGGCATTTATAATCTAGTAGAAAAGATAATACATATATAGATAGATAACTTAGGATAAAGGCCCGTTTTCTAGCTTTATATTCTATGAGTATATAAAGGAAGAGTATTTTTACCTGGAGAGTTAGAAAAGACTATAAAAAACCTTGTAATTTAAAGAATGGTTACAATTTAAATGGTTTTTAATGGAATTGCAGATATATATAAAAAAGAATTACACGTAACAGCATATTGAAAAAGCTTACAAGAGAGGGTTGCTAAAAAACAGAATCTACACCAGAAATTATCTAACTCTACACTTTCTACATAAAAAAAAAAAAAAAAAAAAAGAAACAAATCTCTATCCATTATACACACTATGGGCTGAGTTATCCGCTCCTTGCAACTGAATACATTCCTAACCAATACACTGCCCTAAAGGCTTCTGTGTGAGAACCCACGACCCCTCTCCAACAAACAAACAACAAAAAGAAAACCTCTCTGTAGAGACATCAAGGAACTGACCACAGCAAAGTGTAACAGTATGGCAGTGAAGACAATAGCAATCAGACCAAAAAAAAAAAAAAAAGGCTATACAGAGAGAAGAAAACACTGAAGCTACTGTGCAAACCAAGAAGGTACACTGGAATATTTGGAGATAGGAGGAACATATTGAAAGGGGTACCAAGCTTGATAAAGACAAGGTCTACAATGGAGGACACTGAAGAAAGCATCTGTCTGAGATGGAGTCTTACAACATTAGGATGATACAGAGAAGAAGTCTGAGGACAGAAATGGAAAGGGCAAATGAAAGGAGCAAGCAGGTTGAGATTCAGAGTTCTCCTGAAATTCAACAGACTGCTTATACGGTGTCACCTGGCCCTTGTCATATCAACCTGCCAAGAGTGGGGCTTGGGGAAACAACACAAAAAAATTATGATACTGCAGCTACTGTTATTGCTATGAGTCTAAACTGTTCTTGACTCTAACTAACCCAGGAGACTAGTAGTGTCTTTTGCCAGAATACACAAGCTAACATGTTAGCCAGCAAGCGGGGTATGATCTCAAAGCCATCAGTTTTTGACAGAGGTGAGGATTCGAAAGGCACAGAGGGAACATAAATCATAGATAACCCAAGAAGTTTAGACTTCTCATTCCATAGCTTGGAATGATATTACAATGCTACACAATTCCTTGGGATAAGAGCAAAATGATCAAAATTCTTTTTGGGAAGAACCTAAGTATAGCAATGCAGAGAACAGGAACAGGAATAAAAGTGAAAAGACTAGTTAAGTGACTAGTTAAATGACATAGGCAATTTTTATCCCATGAAAAATGATATATCCTAAGTGGAAACAGAGTCAGTGAAAGAAATCTGGTATGGGACACCAAAGTGTTAAGAAATTAGTCTTCATTAGAAAAAAAATCTCTCTTAGGACTTTCAAAAACCTTCTCAAATCACTAGACAATATCCTGTTTAATGACAACATACCAGCAAAATTTAAAAGTAAAATCAGACTCAAAGCATTGATGTCCACTATCAACATAACTGTTATCATTATTCTGAAAGTGCTAGTTGATAAAATTAGGTAAGAAGAATAGACAATTTTAACATCAGAAAGGAGGCAAAATTACCATCATTTTAGAGGAAATGATATTGTAAAAAACAAAAACATTTTAGAATTATGAGTTAAGATTTTTTTTTTAGTAAATAAGCAAAAAATTTCCTAAAGTAACATCAATAGCCAGGTAAAAAATTTTTAGTAACAACCATAAATAAACTAAAAAATAGTATGTGTATGAAGAAAGCTGTAAGACTTCACTGAGGAATACAAATTAAAACCTACACTTAAATTAAGAAAAACCTAGTATTGTGAAGGTGTCAATAGTCTCTTGACTCATAAATTAAAATTCCAATCAAAATCATGAAGAAATTTATTTGGAAAGTAGGGGTGCATCATCCAGAAGAAAAAATACGTATCAAAAAATTTCCTTTTTTAAAAAAGAGGTATGAAACCAAACACTCTAGTTAACGCTAAAATGTATAAAAATACCTCATAGAGGTCCTAGAACAGAAATAATAAAATAGCATAAAAGGCATTTTAAATCAAGGTGTTCCTTAAAAAAGGGGGGAGGTCATTTAATGAATAGTAGGAGAAGCAAAAGTATGAAATCTGGAAAAGAATAAAGAATGGTCTCATCTAGTCTTCTATTCTGTGAAAGAAATCATCACTCATTCTCCAGCACATGGACTCAAAAATCTCTCACCATAGGCTCCAACTTGATTAGCTTAAAGTTGGAATTCTTAAATTATCATAGATTAATATAAACAGAAAACAAAAGTTGAGGCAGGTAGCCATGAACTCCCAGAGCACTGGGATGCTATTTTATTTATCTTTGTTTTCATTTTCTGAGACCCAGCCCCACAACACTAACTTTCCCTCCTCTTGTCCCCTCAACAATCTAGACTCCCTTACCAGCACATTAAAAGAAAAAAGAAAGGAAAAAACAAAATACTCAGTAAATGTTTCATAAAAGAATGAATGAGTTACCAAGATGAGACAAATCATCTTGGAGATAAACTGGGAGGTGAACTGTGATACCCGAAGTTAAAATTCTGAATGCTCTTCCCCATAGCAACACTATTATCCACTGAACTGGGAACCTATTCATCACACATAGTAGTCCTATGGATACAGTATGTATCTAACATTCCAGGCAGCTTTTAGTATAGGGATTACTTGATGAATCACAACTTCCCTCCAAAATTCTGCTAGCAACCAGTACAGTTCTTTTAATGACAAGTATCCTACATATTCTTAAGCAATCTTTTCTAACTGGAATAAATACATCTGGAGGAAGAAGTTGGTGGAAATCATGAGAAATAAGAGAATTCCTGTATCTGCCATACTTAAGAGCAGAAGTGGATTCTCCTCATTCCTTTCTTCAGCTGCACAATAATTTTATTAAGTAGACATACCTACCATATTTTAATCAGAGCTTTATTGATGAACATAATACAGCTCATATTGGAGGCTAGAGTTTCAACATAAGAATTTGAGAGAGACAAAACTTAGTCCATTAATAACATAATAGCTGATCTTATTGGAACCAAAAATAAAACACTTGGAACCTGGAATGCAAAACATCGTTTCTGTTACAGCAAGCTACTGTTGAGGTAACAGTCTTCAATACAAAGTCATTTTTACATTAGGATCAACAACTCAAAAAACAAAACCATACCAGCTCTTCATGAGACTAAAGTTAATTACTATAATAGAAATTTTTTTTTTAATTGTTTAAGGCTTAAGACAGTGTCCTTATTTTTGGTTCCTGCTACATTCTTACATACCAATCAATTCATATTTTGTATTACAAAGGCAACTCTTGCTTTCAGGTAATTTTTGCACACTATTTTCTATACTATGTGACAAGAACCACTGTTTATCTTTGACTCACTAGTGCCTTCAATGTGTGTGGCAATGTGAGTAGCTACTTAAATATCAGAGGGAGGAAAGAAAAGAAGAAGGAAACTAAGTTAGATACTTATCAATTTATATAGTACCCTTAACTTTTATTTGCTTTAGTTTGGCACCCTGCCGATTATATGAATCAAAATACTTAATATTCAAAGAAGTAATGAAAATACACATAACAAATTTAAGGTACAACACAAACTTCTTATCACAGAGTATAAAAGCAGAAACCAAGAAAATCTTCAACGTCCAGGTATCCCCTGCCGTGAATGAGCATTTAAATGCTAATTGAAAGTACAAAGACAGCACTTGAAAGACATTTCAAAGCCTATATAAAATTGCCAAAATGTCCACTAGTAGAGTTTTTGAAACTAGCTAATTCTGATGTTTCAACAAGAAATTTTTACAAAAATTCCTCCCCCACCAAAAGCACAGCATTTACATACGAAACCTACTCTAAATCCTAGATAATCAGAAATCATCCACTGAACAGTCAGCTCATTTGGAGTTTATTTATATTTGTGGCTCTAATCTACAAAGGGAAAAGTAAAAGCAGAGTAAGCTAGAGCTATGTGAAAAGAGATACTCAAACATTTACCTGCTATTTTTCAGCTGTCAGAGAATACCAAAATTTTACATAGCAAAAATAAAACAATATGTAAATGTTTGGTTAGAATGTTAACAATATAAAAAATATTTCACTGACATTTGACTAAATAATTACTACGTGAACAAACATGAATTTTGGTCTACTATGTGTCATGCTGCTCTATAAATTCACACAAGTTAGTATGAAGCAAATGGTAAGACAATAACACTATTGATTCAGATGTGTCAAATCAAACATTAACATACAACAGTTGTTTAGAAGGGAAAACATTCCTTCAGTATAAATGTGCTTATTATGTGGTTCCTCTTCTTTGTAACTGAAATTTTAGATTTGTTTAAATTGCCAAAACCCCGTATCATTGGGTTTTGCTTTACTTTAAAGGACCCAGAGTTCTTGATTTCATCTCATAAGGACAGACCAAAACTTTTATAAGAAAGAGAGAAAACAAAATGTCTACATAAAACAAGTTAATTTTGTCTCAGTTTTGACATTTACTGAAAAATGCTCTTGTGCAGCGTAAGCCTTTTAGAGAATGATAATCATATGCCTTTCTCATTACATAGTTTGGATCAAATTATATGCCTAACAATTACAACCATGAAGTATTCATTTACATACCTCCCTTCAATGTTCAAAACACGTTACTGTTGACCCAGTCACCTAAGTGGAAGATTTAATTAGGACACTAGAAGACAAACATTCCATTTCCCTCTACCTCAGTTGCTTTCCTATTCCCTTTATGAAATAATCGGTACATAAGGAGTGCTGTGCTTCAGAAAGTTTTAAATAAAAACTTTTGTAATTAATTCTCTTTTTCAAAAAAATCTGTGGGCAAAGATAGAAAGCTTTGTGCTTTTTTGTTAGCAAAAACATTTTCACATTAAGGTAAAACTAAAAATCCAAGGTAAAGAAAACACAACTTTACTTGAAGTCTAAACTGAAACTAGGCTTTAAAATTCCCTTAGATTCTAAACAGGTTTGCACTTACTTGTCCTAACCTAACCCTAAGATGGTTTCCAAACAACACACCAAAGTTCAGTGAACTCAGACACCTCAGACACTTCAAATTTCTGAGGGAAACAAAGTAATTTTAGGTAATCTGTAGAATACTGCATGAACCACTAACTCAACAGTCCACAGTTTCAAAATTAGATCCTATTACCCTTTCCATAGCATCACAGGTTTACAAAACTGAGTCTCTGTAATGTAAAAAAGAAGAATCATGCTCCCTCCACCCCCACCACAAAGAAAAAAAAAAATCAATGTGGAACAAGCAATGAGGGTAGAGCTTCTAATCGGATTCCAAGTTTTAAGAAGTTGTACAGTGTCCAAGAGATGCACACATCCCATTAGAAATTTTGATTACTTAAGAATGAAATAAAAATATTTCCTCCAATAATTCATATATTATTTATTCAAATGGCTACTAAGTTGTTAGGACATAAATACTTACATCGTTTGGACCAAACTACTAAGAAAATAAAACTATTTGATATTTCTTTAGATCTAAGGACACCAATAAAAGATCACTGGCCCACTAAGAATGTGATGAATGGAGAACGCTTGGGAACCTTTGCAGCATATGGGTAGAAACTGAAATGATACTGGACCTGTCACTAAACTTAGTGAAGCATTAACTGACTAGCTTATATTATTACCCAAAGGCCATTAGTGCTGTGTAAGGGCTAGTATACTCTATTTACAAATATCTGAGGGCTAATTAACTGAAATCCAGCTGTGGCCTAAGGAGTCCAGTTTCTCTGCAGCTCGCTCCAGGAAGAAATGCTCCTCTGTTCTCATCTGGGCCTGCACAAAGTCATCTTCCTTTATCAGTACTTAGGAAAAACATCCATGTTATAGGTCTAAAACTTGTAAACAAATGAACAGATCTTGGTAACGTTAACCTATCAATAACAACATTATTAATATTATACGGAACTTTTCCAAAAATACTTTCAGAGCTATTAGCTCCTAACTATAGTGTTTCACTGTATAATCTGAAGGCCCATTGGGTCAGCTCACTGTGATTTGATTACAGCAATTTAAAGAAGCAACAGCTTTTGGTAGATAATGCCCAGGATTCACAATTAAGAACATGTGTTTTAGAATCAGGTTTTGTCACCACGTAACTTTAGGCGTGTCCCTCCGTATCCTGAGCTTCATTATCTTCAACCATTTTTAAAAGAATTATTTTTATATTAATACAGGTACAGTCTCCCTTGTCCGAAATACTTGAGACCAGAAGTGTTTCAGATTTCGGTTTTTTTCAGAGTTTGGAATATTTGCATTATATTGATTGAGTAACCCTAATCCAAAAATCCAAATTCAATGAGAAGCTCCTAAAGGCAAGGGGAAGGGATGGGGAAAAGCTGGAGAAATGATGAAAGTCTTCAGGAAGTTAGTGAATCTTAAATTCAGTTGATTAAGAAAAAGCTGTAGTAGCAGTACCAAGGACACTCCTCCCCTGCATGCCACCTCAGTCAGGCAACTATCGCATACCCATGGAGACAGTTTATTCTCTGTAGATAATGAACTAAAGACATGTCTGACTCTGAGACATCAGTAATAGTCAAGAGTGGAGGTAAGGAACAAACCATTTGAGAAATAAGGAGTGAAAGTCTACATACAAAATACTGGCATTTCCAGTCCCCTTCCCCGACATGCATCTACAAATATTAAAATGAAAAAAGTGTAATAATAATTTGCGTATATTCATATTTATCAGATTTACTGTATACAACAAATCTTTATAATAGTTCCTGTCCACCAAAAACCCATATCTCACTATAGAGAAAAAGATTTACCTGTGGTCAAGCTTTATATAAAAAGAGAAAAAAGGAGAAAGAGAATTATATTCAGAGGTTAAACGATCTTTAAGAGATGCCTGAAGCAGTAAATAGACAATTTAATACAATTAGGTAGTATACAAACAAAATGGTTTATGTAGTTACTTTAATATACATTAAAAAATATATATATAGCTAGTATATAGAGCCGGTAATTTCACAGACATTATTGCTTAGGCAAGGCAAAGTTTGTAAACTATCAAATAAATATTAACATAGGCATTTTGGCCAGGCGCAGTGGCTCACACCTGTAATCCCAGCACTTTGGGAGGCTGAGGTGGGAGGATCACAAAGTCAAGAGATCAAGACCATCCTGGTCAACATGGTGAAACCCCATCTTTACTTAAAATACAAAAATTAGCTGGGCGTGGTGGCATGTGCCTGTAGTCTCAGTTACTCGGGAGGCTGAGGCAGAAGAATCACTTGAAACCAGGAGGCAGAGGTTACAGTGAGCCGAGATCGCGCCACTGCACTCCAGTCTGGTGACAGTCTGGTGTTTCAAAAAAACATAAGAAAAGAAATGGCAGTAGTATGTGAATATCTAAACTTTCAGGCACACTACTGCAGAGATAATTACTAAATTTGGTGGTAAAGTTAAGGTCAGATAAACTATAATTCCTTTAAATGCGATTCTAGAAACTTTAAAAAATTGATACAAATGTTATTGTATACAAAGTTTAACTTTTTGAAATTGGGATGCAAGTTTTTTGGGATTTACACTGACATAAGATAGGTTGACCAGAGATATGCTTTTTCAGGGAAATTTTCCCAAGATAGGAGTTAACATCAGGTAAAATTAATTACTGCAGTTATTGCAAGTTTAAAGTTCTAAAAACAGTTAACAGACAAGTTGTAGAAAAAAGAAAGCAATTAGATAAAGACAGAAAGGAGGATAACTAGCAGCTATACTGACAGAATCACCATTTCATTTGTCATGCTAGGCACAGAGTTAGGTCATCAAAATAGGTAGTCTTTATGCATATCTGCCTTTTACAGATTAAAAATATAAGATTCAAGTTAGATAATTTACTTGTAGCACCAGTTCTGGGGGAGGGAAAGTTGAAGATGAAAACAAGTATAACACAAAGGCAAAAATCCCTTTGATAACCAACTAAGTATCATAATTAAATTCCCAATATAGTTTTCTAACACAGCAGTCCCCAATCTTTTTGGTACCAGGCACTGGTGCTGTGGAAGACAAGACAGAGGCAGGGGGATGATTTCAGGATGAAACTGTTCCACCTCAGATCATCAGCCATTAGATTCTCATAAAGAGCATGCAACCTCTCTCTCTCTCACATACACAGTTCCCGATAAGGTTCACACTCCTCTGAGAATCTTAATGCCTCTGCTGATATGACAGGAGGCAGAGCTCAGGCAGTAATGTTCACTTGCTTGCCAGCGGCTCACCTCCTGCTGTGTGGTCTGGTTTGTAACAGGCCAAGGACCAGGGAATAGTGACCCCTGTTCTAACATTCCTAACCTCAAAATCTTTATAAAATCCATAAAGTAAATAAAATGACTAAAGATGAGTGCAGACTAGTAGGTTAAGAGATGGTCAATGAATTAGAGATTTGGTGCATTTAGCATTCCAAGAAGGTACTGTGCCCAGAAATTTGATAAGACAGATGCATAATGTTCCTCTTATTCTAGCTAAAGACTTAATTACATTGCTGGTTCAGTAAATGAAGAGTCATACCCAAAACTTAAGTGGCCACATTTCCACTTTTCAATTAAAGTCAGAAGTTATTGAGCAACCCAAAAAACAGTAACACACACACATTTGGATATATGCTTTAAACTTCTATAATCAGGCCGGGCGCGGTGGCTCAAGCCTGTAATCCCAGCACTTTGGGAGGCCCAGACGGGCGGATCACGAGGTCAGGAAATCGAGACCATCCTGGCTAACCCGGATGTCTCTACTAAAAAAATACAAAAAAAACTAGCCGGGCGAGGTGGCGGGCCCCTGTAGTCCCAGCTACTCGGGAGGCTGAGGCAGGAGAATGGCGTAAACCCGGGAGGCGGAGCTTGCAGTGAGCTGAGATCCGGCCACTGCACTCTAGTCTGGGCGACAGAGCGAGACTCCATCTCAAAAAAAAAAAAACAAAAAAAAACTTCTGTAATCTGTATAATTTGCATAAAAGGGACTATGTGCAGTAGCACACACCAGTAATCCTAACACTTTGGGAGGCCAAGGCAGGAAGACTGCTTGAGCAAAAGAGTTCAAGACCAACCCAGGCAACACAATGAGACACTGTCTCTACAAAATACAAAAAAAAAAAAAAATTAGTTGGGCAGGTTGGCACATGTCTGTAGTCCCAGCTACTAGGGAGGCGGAGGTGGGAGGGTCACTTGAGCCTAGGAAGTCGAGGCTGCAATGAGCCATGACTATGCCTTTGCACTCCATCCTGGGCAACAGGATGGCTCTAACAGGAGCTAGACAGTGTCTCAAAAAAAAAAAAAAAAAAAAAAAAAACAAAAACACACACACACCTAAACAGTCGTTTAGCAAATAAACTTAACTTCTCTAAGCTTTTAGAAATCCTCCTACACTTGGGATATCATAAAAAGTAGTAATTTTGTGAAACTGTAGGGAGACTCTGCTATTCATGCTTTTAAAATGTGCTTTTAATTTATCTGACTACTAAAGGCTATAATAATGTCACTTGGAAAACAGAAAGCTGAGTGAGCATCTGAGGGTAAAAAGGAATGTTTTCACAGACTCAGTTGGTAAATACCACTGGTTCTAGCTAAACACTGTGATTCCTTAACTGGAAGCCAATCAAGATCTTAATTTTAAAAGTCTCCTTGTTACATAGCGCAATGGGCAGCCATATTATCTCAATTACTCTTTCACATAAAACTCAAGGATTGAATTAACACTTTGAAGCATCATAAACATCCTTTCCTTTTCACCATATTTCTGAGTCCATATGAAGAGGTCAGATTTAACTGAAATAGTCAACAGGCTCAGATGTTAGTCTACTTTGGGTACTATAAAAGGCAGCTTTTTCTTTATGTTAAGGACATTTATATTATATATAATATACAATAGGTCAATATATACAAAAACATATGTCAAGGATACATATAACATATCATACATGTATGTTAGGATATTTATTATAGCACTGTCATATTAAAAAGTTGGAGAGTCTAAATACCCATCAATAAGGAAATAGAGCTAGTCTCAGTGGCTCATGCTGTAATCCCAGCACCTTGAGACGCCAACGCAGAAGGATTGCCTGAAGCCAGGAGTACAAGACAAGCCCGGGCAACATAGCAAAACACTGTCTCTACAAAATATTTTGAAAAATATAGCCAGGCATAGTGGTGTGTACTTGTAGTCCCAACTACTTGGGAGGCTGAGGTGAGAGGATGGTTTGAGCCCAGGAGTTCGAGGCTGCAGTGAGCTATGATTGCACCAAGGGACTCCAGCCTGGTGACAGGGTGAGATCTAGTATCAAATAAATAAATAAATAAATACATAAGGAAATAGTTAAATCAGCAGTCCTCAACCTTTTTGACAACAGGGACTGGTTTCATGGAAGACAATTTTCCATGGACCGGGCTGTAGCAGGGGGAAGGTTTTGGGATGAAACTGTTTTACTTCAGATCATCAGTCATTAGTTAGATTCTCATAAAGAGCATGCAACCTAGATCCCTCACATGCACAGTTCATAATAGAGTTTGTACTCCTATGAGAATCTAATGCCACTGCTGATCTGATAGGAGGCAGAGCTCAGGCCGTAAAACTTGCCAGCCACTTACCTCCTGCTATGCCACCTAGTACTTGTCTGCAGCCCAGGATTTGAGAACCCCTGAGTTAAATTTGCATACCCATAAAATGATGTAGTGTGCAACCATTTAAAACAATGAGGTCAGATCTATAATGTATTGGTTACTTCACAATTAAAGTATATTTAGAGCATTTCATTTAATGACACATTTTAAGCAAATTTTGCTAGAATTCTTGTAATATCTGCTGAGTTGCAAAGGAAGGCTACACGCTACATTGACGCTGTACCTTGTTATCAACAAGTTATTAAATTTTTGGTTTTTTGTTCTCAACGGGTACATGCTCAAATGTTGGACCTTCAGACTCATCTGTATATTGCCAAAGGACTGCACATGAGGATTCATATTCCATATAAACATCTCAGTATATTGGGCAAAACTTACTAAAATACATCAAAAGATCTTTGATCTACTAAACCAGGAGTTGGCAAACGTTTTCTCTGTAAAGAACAGATAGTAAATACTCTAGGCTTTGTGGACCATAAGGTCTCTGTTGTTGTAGACCAAAATCTATCCGTCACAATGTATGAACAGGTGTGGCTGTGCTCCAGTAAGACTTTACTTCTCAAGTCCAACAGAGCTTAAAGGTGTTAAAAAAAAAAAAAAAAAAGAAAAAGAAGTACTTACAAAGATAGGCAGTGGGCTGGACTTGGCCTACAACCACTAATTTGCTGACCCCTGTGCTAAAATCAAGGTGCTGCTAATGTAGTCAATCTTCTTTTTAACAGTACCCTACATGCACGCCATTATCCTTCAAAGACAGATCTTTATACTGCATGCTTTCATTTTGATTTTTCAAATGTTCAATTTGCAAATTACAATACAAGTGCTTTAAGGGAATAATATATTGTGGGACTCAATACAGAATTTCAATGGCAAAGCAATTTTTCATAGTATTAAAGCACAGAAGTGCAATTAGGGCCAGTATAATGGGAATAAATAATTCTACACAAACACATTCTATAGTAATAAACCTGCAATCAAGAAATCCACGTGCATGCTGGAGTAAATGGCCTTGAACAGAAATAATTAGTATCTAGGAAATGCATAATCACATAAATAAAAATTTCTAAAATAAAGCAAAAGGTTACATTTCTAAACTTTAAAATATTTTTCTTTCTTCACACTTGAATTTTTATTCTAAGTGACTGAACAAAAAAAAGTACACAATCAAGATGAAAAGGCAATTCAGAAAAGAAATACAAACACCTAGCAAGTAAGTGTAAATATATGCAATCTCCAAAAAAAGTAAATTATAACCAGAAGAAAGAATTGGTAAAAAAAATTAGGGTGCATAATTTGCATTTGAAGCTTTTCCCTTACAAGCCTGAATCCTCAACCAGATTTTCATCTTCCGTATCTCAGCTCAGACTCTCCAAATATAGCTGCCCCATCAGGTATTTCAGTTTAGATCTGGCCAGATGATAAGGCTATTCCCCTATCTAGTCTGGGCCACAAAAGATTCACATGACATTAAGAAAATTCAAAGAAGATGAGCCAGGAATGGTAGCTCATGCCTGTAATTATATGGAGGCGGAGTGGGGAGGATTGCTCAAGCCTGGGAGTTCAAAGTCTTCCTGGGCTCACAAAAAAATGGCGGGGGGCAGGTGGGAATTTCGATGCTTAAATTCCTTGTCCCTTCTGTAGTGGATTTCTAAACTGTTTGTAAGCCAATAGAAGACAACGGCACAATCAGTATTTTAAATCTATGCCATGAAAGAACAAGAAGCAAGCCAGTGTCTACCAACCTACTAATGAATGAAGTGTTAGATATACATAATGGAATATTATTCAGCCTTAAAAAGGAAATTCTGACACATGCTGTAACGCAGATGCACCTCTGAAGACATTATGCTAGAGGAAATAAGCCAGTCACAAGACGACAGATATGTATGATCTCCCTTCTAAAAAGTACCTAGATTAGTCAAATTAATATAGACAAAGTAGAATGGCTGTTGGCCAGAGGGGGGTGGGAAATTAGGAGTTATTGTTTAATAGATATGTAGTTTCAGTTTGGAAAGATGAAAAAGTTCTGGAGATGGATAATGGTGATGGTTACAAAACAATGTAAATATACTTAATGCCACTGAACTCTACACTTAAAATGGTTAAATGGTAAGTTTTATATATGTATATGTTACCGCATTAATAAAAAAGAAAAGATGAAAGCAATTAAATTTGCAACTGCAATGACCCTAAAAACCTTTCAACAGCATTAGTGGAATTTAAATACTTAATTTATTAAGTACTACAAAGATACTCATTGGCTAAATATACCCTGCAATACAGACCACAATCTGATAGATGTGAGGATGTGAGCAGATTAAAGAAAAGAAAGGCTTTCAAAACAAATTACTTTAAAGCTTTTATGTGAAGAAGCTTCAGATTTGTAATTCTGAAGGGAATGTGCCTTTTCAAAAGCTCTTTGGAAAAAGTTCAATCATAAAAGACGATGAAAATATGGAGCGTCATGAATTTATTTCATTTTCCAACCTCTATATTAAACTGCTCCTAAAATGCATTTTAAAAGAATGCATATTCTTCAGCAAATCTTTTCATCAATCACCATGTGAAAACCTTTGGCAGGGACACTGTGCATTCCTGGGAGGATTTAAATTAATTTGTGAGGGACTGAAACCTGGCTTATAAGCAAAGAATTGGATTTAGGATTTGACAAAGAGTTCTTTTCTGAATTTAAAATGTTGTATCATGAGTTCACATTTATGTTCTGCATCACCAGTAAAGTGACGAAATAATACAGAACTTCAAGTATTTATGGTCATAGCTTTATCTGTCTACAACAACAAAGTATTTGAAATCACATTTCTACTTTGAGTAAAAAAAACACAACAAACTAAATTAAATATTCCAACTGTAAGAAATCCTGTTTCTTTCTTTTTTCTTTATTTTTTTTGAGACAGAGTCTCACTGTTGCTGCCCAGGCTGGAGTGCAATGGCACAATCTCAGCTCACTGCAACCTCCACCTCCCAGGTTCCAGCAATTCTCCTGCCTCAGCCTTCCGAGTAGCTGAGATTACACCACCACACTCAGCTAATTTTTGTATTTTTAGTAGAGATACGGTTTCACCATGTTAGCCAAGCTGGTCTCGAACTCCCAACCTCAGGTGATCTGCCCACCTCGGCCACCCAAACTGATGGGATTACAGGCGTGAGCCACCGCACCTGGCCTCAGTGCTTATTTTTTAAGAATTGACCTCCTCATTTTATTTGTATTTCAAATTCAAATTCTTTAAAAAAAAATAATAATAACTATTTTAACTGTAGACAACAGGAAATCATTTAATTCTGCAAGTTTTAGTTGAGGCCTAAGAACTCAAACTGATTTATAGTATCCTTATTTGTACTGAAGTAAATCACAGAAAAATCAAGCCCAGTTGGAGGTACTACTGTGTCTGAATGATATAAAATCTTCCTATAATAGCCAAATTGTCAGATCAGTTTACAGTCATAAAACATGTTAAAACAGCTGCCGTAAACATGAGAGAGGAAGATAAAAAGGTTAACAAAAATGAAGTGATGGTCCTTAAGAGACAGGGAAAAACCAATTAGTTTTATGTTTGGTTGTATCAAATGATTAAATTTTAAATGACTGCATTTAAGATTTAAGTACAATACTATTCAAAGCACCAGTCAAGTGTGGGGGAGTTACAGGAGACATGGACTTGTCAATCTAATGGTTATAGTGACTAAAAATAGTAACAATGAGGCAGTACATGTGATCAATAAATTTTAAAAGGGAGAGGGATGTGTTTCCATATGAATACAAAGCTTTGCAAAATTTCTAACACACTGATTCAAAAGATAGCTTTTTCTTTGCCCCCTGTCCAAAAGCAATGCAATGCTCCTTCCCATAAATCAAACAACCAAAGCTCTGGGAGAGCTGGCTTCCCTTCTTAACATGGGAAGCTGTTCATAAAGCCTAGTTCTGGTAGAGCTTTACCACCTGTATTAGTCCATTTTCACACTCCTACAAAGAACTGCCCAGTTTATAACAGCTGGGTAATTATAAGTAAGAGGTTTAATTGACTCACAGCTCCACAAGGCTGAGGAGTCCTCAGGAAACTTACAATCATGGTGAAAGGTGAAGCAGGCACCTTCTGCAAAAGGTGGCAGGAGACTACATTTATAAAACCATCAGATCTCATGAGAATTCACTATCACAAGAACAACATGGAGGAGACCGCCCCTATAATCCTATCACTTCCCTTCCTCTAAACAAGGGGATTACAATTCAAAGTGAGATTTGGGTGGGGACACAGAGCCACACCGTATCACCACGCCATGGGAGAGGGAGTTACCACTTGGGTACCGGGGATTGCCAGCAGTTAAATGCCCTTTATTCTTTATTCTGTTCAATAATAATCAAGGAATTGAAGGAATTCTTTCAGCTTGCTAAGATGCCAGGTACTGCTGTGGTACTTAAAGGAAAAGTTAAGGAAATAAAAAAAAGAATAAATTTGCTTAAGTGTAGCATCTCTATTAGTTTTCTAATGCACTGCCTGGAGGCTTGTTAAGAATGGAATGTCAGGCCTTTAAACAAATCCCAGTCACTTTAAACAAAATCTGCATTGTAACAAGAGCCTCAGGTGATTCGTATGCACGTTAAAGTCTGAGGCGTCCTGGTCTATAGTGACCACAGCTGCCAACCTGACAGCCCCAATTAGTTCCAGGCCTCCACTCTGCAAACATTTAGGTTTTACAATAAATGTATGAAAGCAGCTCAAAATCTAAACATGAAATGACAATTTCTCAAATTCCAGACTAAAAAGAGAGAGGACTTAAAACTAAAACATAGGTTCTTATTCCTGGCTCTCCTTAGAATTCCTTAGGCACTAGCTTTACCAAAATATTGGTGCCCAGGACCTATCTACACCAAAGGATTAAATACTGGGCATCAGTTCCCCAGGTGATTTTAACATGTAGCTAAAAAGGATAACCAATAAATTTACAGCATGCCTTCTCAACCTTTAAATGCAGATTCAGATTTCAGGAAGTCTCTATCGAGGCCTCAGATACTGCATTTCCAACAATATTCTGAAATGGAGCAACTCAGCCTCTGCCCTTGCGGTCCATAAATTTAGAAACAGGTTATCAAAAAGACTTCAAAAGCTTTTGCCCTCAGAGCATCTTTCTCTATAGTCAAGTATGATTACTGCCTCCAATTCAGAATATTAACATATGTGTCATAAACTGTTTTAGACAAAGTCAATACAAAAATTAATATGACATAAAATTCCTACCCTTGTGGAGCATACAGTGTAAAATATGTGAAAGAGACAAATAAGCAATTAAAATAGAGTGCTGATAGAAGGTATCTAACCCAGATCTGGGATCAAGAAAGATTTCTGGAGTGATAGAGATAAGCAAATGTGGGATACAACTCCTTCAGGCAAAGGGCAGTACATCTCGAGACCTGAAGATGAGGGAAAGTATATCACATCCGAGGTATCAAGGTATCCTTCCAAGAATATGAAGGATAGAATATTTGAGAGGTGAGACAGAAGGGGCAGAGGGAGCAAAGGCCAAAACACGAAGAATGCTATAAACCACCTTAAATATATTTTGGACTTTTCCTAAAGAAAACAGAAAATTGTATGAATAGATTTGTGTTTTGAAAGCTAGCTCTAACTGCAGGATAAAGAACAGACTAGAGGCAGATAAATTAGGATCTACTACAGTGATTCAACTGCTTGATAGTGGTAGCCTGAAATAGTATGATAGTAATGAGAATGGGAAAGAAGTAGATGAATCTGAGCAATATCTAGAACTAAAATTGACAACATATGGTGAACGAACGCATAACATGGGGGTGAGGTGGGGAAATATGGAAGACACATGTCAATTCAGAACATTCGTGGCAACAACTTGGAAAAGCATTCGTGAGATGGTGCTACTACTCACAAGTTAGGAATACAAGAACAAGAAGGTTTAGCAGGAGAAAATTACGATGTTTTAGAAAAAAGCAGAAAATGTCCAATAGGCAGACTAGCACACAGGTATCAAGCTCAAGAGGAAAATATGGACTGGAAATATAGATTAGTAAATTCAATAATGACATCCAGTTCTGGCCAAGTTGGAATAACTGGGACCAGATTTACCACCATCCCTGAAATAACAACAAAAAATAGATCAAATATACAAAACAATAGTTTTCAGAGACTGAACATAAGGTGGCACAAAACAATGACCCTGAGAGACAGAAAACAAACCAGGTGAGCTCTACAATTACTGCAGCTTAGTGAGGGAGAATCTGGGCAGAGACCAGCACTCTCCCTGAATTGAAAAGATGGAAATGGGAGTCCAGAAATGCCAAGGTAGCTAGTTTTCAGGTCAGAGTTCTGAAGAGGAAAAAAATCTCAAGAGGAAAAAAACAGCAGAGATCTCTCTGTCATCTAAGTATTGAACAGTATATTATGCACATGAAGAAATACTCCAAAGCTGGGGAGAGTCATCTGAAAGGTTAAAGGAATAAACCTAAACAAAGCCAACAGAGGCAACATGAATGAATCTCAAAATAAGTGCGTTCAGTGAAGTCAGATTTTACGGGAAAAAGAGTCCATAATGTATGCTTCTATTTATATAAAATTCTAGAAAATGCGAAGTACTCTATTGTGACAGAAAGCAGATCAGCAGTTGCCTTGGACTGGGGAAAGGATTACAAAGGAACACGGGTAAACTTGTGAGGGTGATGGATTGTTCATTCAATACTTTGACTGTGGTGGTTTCATGTGCCAAAACTTGTTGAATTCTACACTGCAAAACAATGCAGTTTACTGTATGTCACCTATACTTTAAAAAAAAAAAAAAAAACCTATCAGGATATACATAGAGTAACTAAGTTAAGGGGGTGGGTTGAGATTGCTGAGAAATCCTATATAGATTCTGAAGGAGGACTCAAATAGGACCATAAAGAGTACCAACATTTAAGGAAGTAATAAAACAAAGAGATTATGAAGGAATGTCCAAATAATTGGAGGAGAAACCTGAGGAGTATGGCATCACCGAAGCAAAGGGGGAAAATTTTTTCTCTCAGGGAGATAATATGAAAGATCCACAATGTCAAACAAGATAAGGCCTTAAAACGTCTAACGTGCATATGACAGAAAGACTATGAGGTGGGAATCATGGTGCAGGGAGAAAGAGCACCAAGGCAGTCTCATATCCAAAAATTTGTGTCACTTTACCTAGAAAGACTAAGAAATCTAGAGGAATTTTTTATTTCAGATTTGATAGTTAAGAAAAACACATGAACCCTAGATGCCAACAAATTTTTGCATCTGGCATTGGCACCCTCCTAGTATGTTATATTCAATATAAACAATAATTAATTGTTCTTAGAGAGTCTTTAAAAGAAATTAAGCCAGAATCAAGCTAAGAGTTATTAATGCATACAACTCATTAAGGATAAGAAAAAGTTCAACTTAGAGGTCTATGGTCCCATCTGAATTTAATAAGAAACTAAATACTTGAAATTCTTCCAGTTTTTCTTTTTTAGTGAGTAATAGGGTTATTTGTGTTCCTCTTATCGGACAACCAAGCAGAGAAACAAGATTTTTTTGCCTTGTGTTTGAATAAAACCTTATGTTTACATACAGATGCACATCACCAGTACACATAGGAATTTAATCAGTAAATTAAATGTAGTGAACAATCTCAAAAACAAATGTAGATTTATGTTATATCACACTAAAATTCCTAGAGAATATTCATCCTTCAAAATAAATAATACAATAAAATAGCCGTTTAACTGTTTAAGTTTACAGATTCAGTTGGAATGAATCTGTAAGGCTGGAGTGCAGTGGCACGATCTCAGCTCACTGCAACCTCCACCTCCCAAATTCAAGCGATTCTCCTGCCTCAGTCTCCTGAGTAGCTGGGATTACAGGCACCTGCCATCACGCCCAGCTAATTTTTGTATTTTTAGTAGTGATGGGGTTTCACGATGTTGGCCAGGCTGGTCTTGAACTCGTGAAATCCTCACCTCAAGTGATCCACCCGCCTCAGCCTCCCAAAGTGCTGGGATTACAGTCATGGGCCACTGCTCCTGGCCTTTTAGCACACTTTAAAAAAAAAATACGGGCCGGGCGCGGTGGCTCAAGCCTGTAATCCCAGCACTTTGGGAGGCCGAGACGGGCGGATCACGAGGTCAGGAGATCGAGACCATCCTGGCTAACACGATGAAACCCCGTCTCTACTAAAAGATACAAAAAACTAGCCGGGCGTGGTGGCGGGCGCCTGTAGTCCCAGCTACTCCGGAGGCTGAGGCAGGAGAATGGCGTGAACCCGGGAGGCGGAGCTTGCAGTGAGCCGAGATCCGGCCACTGCACTCCAGCCTGGGCGACAGAGCGAGACTCCGTCTCAAAAAAAAAAAAAAAAATGGCCGGGCACAGTGGCTCACGCCTGTTATCCCAGCACTTTGGGAGGCTGAGGCAGGCGGATCACAAAGTCAGGAGATCGAGACCACCTGGCTAACACGGTGAAACTCCGTCTCTACTATAAGTACAAAAAAAAAATGAGCCAGGTGTGATGGCAGGCGCCTGTAGTCCCAGCTACTTGGGAGGCTGAGGCAGAAGAATCGCCTGATCCCAGGAGGCAGAGGTTGCAGTGAGCCAAGGTGGCGCCACTGCACTCCAGCCTGGGTGACAGAGCGAGCGAGACTCAGACTCAAAAAAAAAAAAAAAAAAATCTAAACTCAAGCTAAAAAAAGAAATCCCTATAATGTATTTCAGCAAGGGCATTTTAGACATTGGGAAAGGTGAGTAAATACAGAAGTTCAAATCTAACCATATACTTTCACATAAATAAGCTTTATTTGTTCTTGTCCTTAAAAACACTGCCTCTGTCCTCTTCAAGTTAGCAGCCAATTCCCCATTTGTACAGAAGTAATATATGATTAGAGAAAGCCCATTAGTCTACATATTGTCTACACCAAGCAACGCCTAACTAAGGCTAAAGTGTTAAAAAATTTTTTCCATGGCAAATCCCATTTTACAACTATGCACATTTCTATCTACAATTATTCAGATTTATTGTATTCTTATACAACTAAAGAGGAAAATAAACTATAGTAGATTGAGAGTTCACATTAATTAAAAATCCTATCAATGATAAAAACAGAACATCAACCAAGTTTTTAAAAATTATTTTGTGATATGTGGAAAACATTTTGTCTGTTGCTCATCCTTGTTAATTTTTTTTCTTTTCTGATATTTAAAGGAAATATTTGGATTTAAAAGACTACAGACTCCCCAAAAGTAGTTTTTGTCCAAAAGAAGGGAGATTAAACGGGGTGGGGAAGGAAGTAAAGACATGGAAAAAAAGATTCACTCTTCTTAAGCAACTATTATATCAGACAATTATATTAGACAAGGTTGCAGGAAAAATAGTAAGAAGAAAATGCTGAGAACAATACACTCTGTTACTATGGTTAGTGCCCGGGCCCATATTAACAGTTTTGCCGATAAAACTAGCCATTAAAAAGCAGTGAGGAAACATACCACAGACATTATGGGTTATAAATCTTATTAATAGTACTTGGAGCTTTGCAATCAGCTACAGTGAATTGTCTAGTCTCTTACAAATTTATCCCAGTCAGGAGTAGCCACGGAAAATGAAATGAGGGAAACAGGTTAACAGCACAGATAAAATTCTTTTTCCTAGGGCAACCTTCATAGTGGCACTGACAGGAATCTCCTCCTTCCCCGATAAACTGAAAATGTCATGAGGCAGAGAATGAAAGGAATTAAGTATCCCAGGACAATTCAAGATGACAAATAGAAACAAACAGAAGTGCTAAGAGGTTACACTGAGAGAAGTCCCAGCACTCTGGGAGGCCGAGATGGGCAGATCACGAGGTCAGGAGATCGAGACCATCCTGGCTAACACGGTGAAACCCCGTCTCTAGTAAAAAATACAAAAAAAAAAAAAACAACTAGCTGGGCGTGGTGGTGGGTGCCTGTAACCGAAGCTGATGTTATGCACTAAAGTTTGAGAACCACTGCCATAGACAGACTGACTAGGTTCACATCATTACCTCTAAAGACCTCTTCCCTAAAATCCAGACTTGATATATCTAGCAAGATGGCTAAAACACATTTCATTGTACTTTATTTTTTATTTTTCTTTCTTTTTTTTTTTTTTTGAGACAGAGTCTTGCTCTGTTGCCCAGGCTGGAATGCAGTGGCACAATCTTGGCTCACTGCAACCTCTGCCTTCCAGGTTCAAGCGATTCTCCTGCCTCAGCCTCCCGAGTAGCTGGGACTACAGGTGTACGCCACCACGCCCGGCTAATTTTTGTAATTTTACTAGAGACGGGGTTTCACCATATTGGTCAAGATGGTCTCAAATTCGTAAACTCAGCTGATCCACCTGTCTCACCTATCAAAGTGCTGGGATTATAGGAGAGAGCCATTGCGGCCAGCCATTATATTTTTTTAAAAGTATGTAATCATACAGACTACGGAATATAAAGATTAAATCCATATAGCTAAGGGAAAAATCTGTCCTTAAGAATGTACAATTTTGGCTGGGTGTGATGGCTCACGCCTGCAATCCCAGCACTTTGGGAGGCCGAGGCGGGTGCATCACTTGAGGTCATGAGTTCAAGTCCAGCCTGGCCAACAAGGTTAAACTCCATCTCTAATACAAAAATTAGCCTGTAAAATCCCAGCTACTGAGGAGGCTGAGGCAAGGGAATTGCTTGAACCCAGGAGGCAGAGGTTGCAGTAAGCTAAGATAGCGCCACTGCACTCCAGCCTGGGCAAAGAAGCGAGACTCTTATCTCAAAAACAACAACAACAACAACAAAAAGCTTACATTTTAATAAACTTTTGGCCATAATATTTCTAAAATCTATCCTTAAAAACTTAAATTTTAAACTTTTAGCTTATAAACAAAAGATTTCAAATCCATTATGCCATTAACAACCTTGAAAGAAAAAAATCTCTGGGGATATCCACACATATTTCTTGGTAAAAACAGAAAATATCTCTGGAAGGATACTTAAGAAATAACAACAATGGCTGTCTGCACCACTTGAAATTTTATCATGGACTGTCACTCTTTTCTTAAGAAATCAATTTATTACATTTAAGATAATGTTTTAAGCCATAAGAACATAATTTTCTTAGACAAAAAGTTGATGTTAGTAACATTTTACACTTTAAAAAAACTATTAAAACTAGGAAATCTTCAAAGTTTGATTCATTTTAAAGACATTATTACATATATTAGACCGAAGCCCTCTCCCTACATCATGTTCCCCTTATCCTCACAAACACTTATTTCAATAAGCATCTATGAAAAGTCTAAGTGTCATCAGTAAACGGTAATACAATCAGCTGGGGCCATACACTAAGCAGAGGAGACTACAGAGTTCAGGGAATTATAATACAGATAGTGTTACAGCTGCTTAATCATATTCAGAAAATAAAATGGAAAAGTAACAGAAAGTAAAGATAAATAAAAACATCTCAAACAATAACCTAAATGTTGCCACTTTAATAAATGATAAAAAAGATTTTCATGCCAAAAGATAATATTTTCAAAAAGCTCTATTTCAACTTGGAATTCAGGACATATTACCTAAATGACAGAAAAATCTCAGTCAATAAGCATAGCGGCATTTAGCCAAGCACAGTGGCACGTGCCTATGGTTGCAGCTACATCAGAGGCTGAGACCAGGAGGATCACTTGAGCCCACAAGTTCAAGGCCAGCATGGGCAACACACTGGGACGTCTCTCAAAAAAAAAAAAAAAAAAGCATACTAATGCTTAAAAGATACAGAACTTTAAGGACAGGAAACAGTAATATAAATCATTTGTAGTTCACATTTGACACAACAGTTTTTACTGATAACATCTTGTTTAATCCTCACAACCACCCTGGGAATAGGCTTTGATGTATTCTAACAACAAAATAATCAAGGATCGGAACTGCTCAGAACCATCCAGCTCCAGAAAAGCCCAGTCTTTTAGTTCTTTGCCTGTGACTTTCTACTGCATTTACCATATGAGGAAATCTAGATACCCTGCAATTATTAATCTCTTGCTTCCATTCACATTCTAGTTCTAGACCCTTCAATAATGGTCCACACTGCCAAGCTGTCCTAGAATTCAGTTCAGCTCACTTCCTTCTACAAGGCAAAAGTATCACTCACACATAAAGACAAAAAAGCAGGAGCCCAGCTCTTTATGGATTCCAGACTAAGAAATGCACAAAGGTTTAAATCAAATCACATAAAGCCCATTTACACAAAGGCTTGAATGAAATCACATAAAGCCTATCTACTTTTTCTTAGATTTCTACGGGTTACTAAGTACTCTTAGCACTTGGTATGTGAAGATGGAGTAAGGAAACATCAAGAAAATGCTGTTTTTAAAGTGTTAATTATTAACTACAAGGAAATAATTAAAATGATTCTATGGTGACATGTCATTAAAAATAAAAATAGCTATCCTTTGAGAATGAGAACCTCTTACATGGCAGATATTTTGAGTAAATGCTTTTAATTTATTTAATTCTAAGCCTAAAGATAGGCAGCTGAATTTCCATTATACTAATGAAAGCCTGTCCACTTACCTAACTTTACATAACAAATAACTATCTTACTCCAAAATTCATCAACTTCATTTTTGTGTAATGAGAAAACAATGAGTGGATAAGGTGTTTAGTAGCATAAGGTTTGCTCCCTTGGTGTGGCCAAAGAACCCCAGTCACTTACTCCGTATTCTAAGGTTTTGTACATGGGATACGGAGATTTTTGTTGGTGCTTTGCTTCTTTCTCCTATCTTGTCTATGGTTTTAAGTGTTGATGCACACGTTTTAGAACTATTTCTTTATCTTCTCTGTCCTTTAGGAATACACCTGATAGAAATGGGTGCCACTTTTGACTTATAGTTTACACCTTAATCAGAATTACCTGGGAAGATTTTTTAAATGTAGATTCATCAGTCCTGTCATATATTCATTAAAGTTGTCTTCATGATTCTTAAGCAAATAAAGTTAAAAAACTTTATTTATTTTACACTGTGGGAGGCCAAGGCAGGAGGATCGCTTGAGCCTAGGAGCTCAAGACTAACCTGGGCAACATGGCAAAACCCCAGCTCTACTAAAAAATACAAAAAATTAGCTGGACGTGATGGTGCACACCTGTAGTCCCAGCTACTCAGGAGGCTGAGGTGGGAGGATCACTTGAGCGCAAGAGGTGGAGATTGCAGTGAGCTATGATCTGCACCACTATACTCCAGCGTGGGCAATCGAGTGAGACCCTGTCTCAAATGAAACCCCCCCCCAAAAAAAAAAAAACCCTATTTATTTTAAATAGCACAGTATGAACTTCTGACACAAACTTTTAAGAGAAATAAACGAAAAGTTTTATTACATGTAGTGATTTACTAACATACCAGTTAATTGAAAAATAAGATTAACCAGGCTATGTGTTTACAATATAATTAACAAAAATAAATCCAACTACAAAGTATATGCCAAAGGTACATTTTAGGAAAAGTACTGAGTGTTGGCAAATATGAAACTGCCAATGTGCCAATGGGATAAATGGGATATAATAAAATAGTCCATCTTACATTCTAAACAGAAATTTGCCCATTAAAAATAACTAGTCATAGTGAGAAATGTGGGACTATTTATCACTATTCATAAAGGATTATTTTCTTAAGAGTGTACAAAGTAAATCTCCTTGAGACAGTCAATGGAGGCCACCACCTCAAGGGTTGGTACTGCAACTAGACCCCAACTATTTTTTTAAGTGAATTTTCATTACTCAAAAAGATCTGGAAATAAATGACGATGATCGGAGTAATCTCTTCTTTCACTCCACCTCTGCAAAACCTTCCCTTGATTAAAAAAAATTATACGGTAAATTAACACTCATTTATTTACTATCTTACTTCGAGTCTTCTCTAATTTTCAGAACTTTAGGATCACGCCATGCTTCCAGATCATTAATTACCAAAAACTTTAATACCAAGTTTTTACACTAAACCTATATTTACTGGACCATGCCCTGAAAGGGCATTTTTGTTTATGTTTTTAAACCCATGCCATTATCTTGTTTGGGGCCACACATTGTTTTTTAGAAAGTCAGTGTTTCAAAAGGTAGTATTAAAAATAAGGTCCTAAATGTGCTATCGAATTATTTTAAGGACAAAATAGACTCTTTTTTTGGGGGGGGGGTAGGAAAGAGAAAGATGAGGTCTTGCTATGTTGGCCATGCTGGCCTTTAACTCGTGGACTCAAGGGATCCTCCTGCCTCAGCTTCCCAAGTACCTGGGACTACAGATAAGCGTCATCATGTCTGGCTTTTTTCTTTTTTTTTTTTTTAAGTTCCAAGGCCTATACTTGAACAACAACAACAAAAAAGAACAAAAAAGGATAGTGATTATGGTGTTAAGTATAGTTAATACACATCTACTATTTATGTAAACCGAAACTGTAGTGAACATTCAGTCACTGCATTCATCATTTACAAGTAGACAACACCTCTTCAATTTCCAACTTGGAAGGAGGAGCAGCAATTCACTAAACCATTTCTCGAAAGTCAATGGTAGTTATATTTTAAGGTTCAACTGTGAGGTTTACTGTGTACCTCCAATAATATGAAAAAACAGATTATAACAATGAAACTATTTAATTTCCGAGACATGCTTCCATAGAATGATGGTACTACTCAGAAGATGCCCCTCAAAATCTGATTTTTAAGGAATAATTTTATAGAGACAAAAATTATTTCAATTTTTTTTTTATTTATTTATTTAGAGAAAGAGTCTTGCTTTGTCACCCAGGCTGGAGTGCAGAGGCCCGATCTCGGCTCACTGCAACCTCCGTCTCCCAGGTTCAAGCGATTCTCCTGCCTCAGCTTCCCAAGCAGCTGGGATTTCAGGCATGTACCACCATGCCCAGCTAATTTCTGTATTTTTAGTAGAGACGGGGTTTCATTATGTTGGTCAGGCTAGTCTCAAACTCCTGACCTCGTGATTCGCCCACCTCAGCCTCCCAAAGTGCTGGGATTATAGGCATGAGCCACCACGCCCAGCCTCAATTTATTTTTCTTGTAGTCTACAAATACGTAACTAAAACAGGTATCTTCAAACCATAACTATGCTATTAAGTTCCAATGTCTAAAACAATTTTTATCAGGTCCAAAAACAACAAGAGATTAAGTCTAACTAGAAAAGATTTATTTTGCTGACAGATTATTCTATTTGGTCCAGCTTCCTTCCATCCTTCAACTCACGTCCTTCCCACTTCTAACCCACATTAAATAACTATTTAAACTGCCAAATATTTTAAGATGTATAGATAGTTGGCTCAATAAACTTGTCTCGACATATTTCTATTGTATCATAAAAATTCTGTAAGACAATTAAAATAAAAATTGTTACACAGAGGAAAACTGACTTCACATTTCATCTCAAGTATATACAAGTCAGGAATTAAGATGACCTTCCCTTTTCATTTGTGTTTAAGAACAAGAACTGAAATTTCATTATGCTTAATTAACCTATTGCTTACACTACTCTGATACACATCTCTTCTCTCCAGACTTCATTCCATTCCAAGTCTTAGTTTCTGGGTTGTATCATTTATGACAGCTTACAACTCCCTGTCTTGCCTCAAGAGCACTCAAGATTTTGAAGCAATTCTGGAAGCAAATCAGTTGAGTTTTATAAAATCAAACTGCAGCAAAACTCAATATCCCATAACAGAGCCTGATTTTTCTCTTCCATGGAGTTAATACTAATATATCTCACAATAAATAAGCATTTTAAACTAATTGCAGACATTGTCTTGTTAATCTTTACATTTTCTTAAGGAAACAGGTAAAAGTATCATCAGATAACTGGAAAGCTTCCAATCCTTTCTAGACTCTTCAAGCAAGTTTCTTAAAGAGATTATATAGTGTTATTTGATATAGTACCAAAATAAGCAACCTGTAAGATACAAACTACAACTTAATAATTTAAGAAGGCAATTGTATTAGTGGAGTCCTTCCTCCACTTGTAGTGGAGGCGGTTTCAGTTAGCACAAAGGGGGCTTAAAAGTAGTCCTCTCGTCTTTCTCACACAGTAAAGCTTCTGTCTCCTTAAAGGAAAAAAAATTAGGCATCTAGGCTATCTTATTTGTACAAATTGTATCTCAAGGTAACCAAACAGTTGATGAAAGGAAATTTCTCTATATAAAATATTCCAAGTAATAAATTACAAAAGAATGAATCAGAATATCACTATTTTGCAACCAATAATAAAACAGATCTAGGCCAGCAGTAAGCATAGTCCAAGCACCCCTGTGAGTCCCCAAGACCATTTCTGAGGATCTGCAAGGTCAAACTCTTTTTAGAATGCTAAAATCTTACTGCCTTTTCCCTCTCCTCATTCTCCCATAAGTGTATGCAAAATTTCCAAAGGTTACATGATAGGTAATATTACAACCAACTGAAGGATGAAGCGGATAGGAGAAACAGGATGTCTTCTTTTCAGCTAGACAATAAAGAGATTTACAAAAATGTAACACAGTGGACCAATTTTCTAAATTTTTATTTGGAAAATAGTTCTTACAAAAATGTTCTTTATATAAATATGCAACGGGCTTTTTTTTCCAATTAATAGGTATTTCCAAAATTTCTTGGTTTTAATTTCTAATAAAGTAAATGCCCATACAGTGATATTTACACAAACAAAACCCCTCTAGGATACTCAATAATTTTTAAGAATGTAACGGGATTCTTAAGGCTGAAAAGTTCGGTGTGAAAGAAAATAAATCTTGGGTCCCCAAAATCACTAAGCTAAAGGGAAAAGTTAAGCTGGGAATTGCTTGGGGCAAACCTGCCTCTGATCTAGAAGCCCCTTCCCCTCTTCAAGTTGTCCCACCTTTCCAGATGGAACCAATGTACATCTTACATGATGTCTCATGTCTCCCTAGATGTACAAAACCAAACTGTGCCCGACCACCCTGGGCACATGTTGTCAGGACCTCCGGAGGTTGTGTCACAGGCGCATCCTTAACCTTGGCAAAATAAATTTTCTAAATTGACTGACACCTGTCTCAGATATTAATATTTTGAGTTGACAGCTGATCTACGTAATTTACCAGTGATTGCTGACATAGAAAAAGAACTGATCAGACTTTTATTCCTCATGATGGAAGTACAAAATACCACATATAATGTATCCTCGTCAAAATAATAATAATGACGAATGGATCTGATCAAACCACTAGTTTAAATCTATATTTATCAAATTATAGGAAATAGTTTACAGGATTACATTAAACAAGACCACAGGTTGGATTCAGCAAAATCCAGACTGTGAGAAACACTATAGGACAAACAACAAGCTTTATTCAACAGATAAACTGTGAAAACATAATACAGGAAGAATGTAAAGATTACAAATTAAGAGACACTGCAAGCAATTATAATGTATAGATCTTATTTGGACAAAATATAAAAGACATATATGAGATGTCCATGAAAATTTGGGCACTGACTGGACATTTGATATTAATGAATTATTATTTACATGTAATAGTGGAATGTAGCTATCTTTAAAAATGAAGAGTCCTTATCTTTTATAAATTCATACTATCTACAAATGAAATGATATCTAGTATTGCCTCAAAACAATAATTGGGGGAAATCAATAAAGTAAGATGAGCCACAAATTAATAATAACTGAAGCTAGTTAACATGTTCACACATAGGGTTGATAATACTATCTTGTTTCCTTTTGTTCATTTGATTTTTTATTGTTGTTTTTTTTGTTGTTGTTGTTTTTGAGACGGAGTTTCGCTCTTGTTGCCCAGGCTGAAGTGCAATGGCGCGATCTCGGCTCTACCACAACCTCTGCCTCGCGGGTTCAAGCAATTCTCCTGCCTCAGCCTCCTGAGTACCTGGGATTACAGGCATGTGCCACCACGCCCAGCTAATTTTGTATTTTTAGTAGAGACGGGGTTTCTCCACGGTGGTCAGGCTAGTCTAGAACCCCTGACCTCAGGTGATCTGCCTGCCTCAGCCTCCCAAAGTGCTGGCCTCTTTTGATTTTTCTATAGTAAAAGTGGGTGGGGTTTTTTTGTTTTTGTTTTTAATGGTTCAAGTTAGGAGAAAATGTATTTCCTTAGGTAAGCTGAATCATTTACTCTTACGCCTAAGGGTATTAATAGTGTTTCCTCCCACAAAAACTACCTGATGAAGTGGTGTTTCTGCTTCACAAGATAGCCCTGAAGTAGTTTGTCTTTGGCCTTCTATTATCTTACTTCTTAACTCTTTACCTCTAAAATACTAGAAACAAAAACTGGTTAAGTAAGGAAAGTTAAAGAGCAGTGGTTCCTAACCTTTTTTGGCAACAGGGACCGGTTTCAAGGGACACAATTTTTCCATGGACCAGGGGGGTAATGGGGAGGATGGTTTCTTGATGAAACTGTTCCACCTCAGATCATCAGACATTAGTTAGATTCTCATGCACAACCTAGATCCCTCACATGCGCAGTTCACAAGAGGGTTCGTGTTTCTATGAGAATCTAAGGGTGCCGCTGATCTGTCAGGAGGCAGAGCTCAGGCAGTAATGCAAGCGATAAGGAATGGCTGTAAATACAGATGAAGCTTTGCTTGCTTACCCACCGCTCACCTCCTGCTGTATGGCCTGGTTCCTAACAGGTCATGGACCAGTATGGGTCTACAGCCCAGGGGTTGGGGACCCCTGTATAGAGAATACAAACATAAGGAGAGGAATCCAGACAACAAGTTGGGGAATTCCTACTGGAAGGAAATACTCTCATCCCAATCAAATACAAACATATTTACACACATGCACTTCCAACTGTGTGCTGTTATGAAGGAACAGTTCAAAACAAAGCTAGGGAAAGAAGAATGGAGTACATTTTTAAATAATTTCACTTATCTTTTCCTATTCAGATACATCAAAGACTTTAGTCTTCACATTTTGGTTTGAATGACTTCAGTCTTGGTGATATTAAAAAAAGAGCCCTAAAAGTTACTGACATGAACTATGCAGAAGATTCCCCATACAGTGGAGATTATGTAAATATTAGGGATATAAGACCAACAATATTAAATTGAGGGTTTCTTGTACAACGATGTTAATAGAACTTAAACAGTAATTTGCAAAATAGATTTAAGAATCAGAAAGGCCTCAGAACTTTCCCTGCATGGTAGGGAATAAGCCATATTATAGAGTAGAGCCATATCTGTTCTCAGGACTATGCAAATTTCAAAATACACTGTTCTATCTTTTCAACTTGCCATATTATCTTGTATCTTGATTATTGGTTTGGGACATATGATTTTCATATCTGCAGACCTTAAATAACTAAGAAACATATTTTTAAAAACTCCTAATAACCATCTTAAATTATACATACTTCATTTTCAAATCCTCCAACGAAAGCTAACATTTAGATAATCTAACCTTAGTTGAGTAATTCTCAAGTGTTCTTTAAAAAGAAAAATCAAATAATACCTGCACAAAAAGATTCCAAAATATACTGAAACTGTTAAATAAGTTATTTACATAATGAATAAACAGTTATTCTTTTGTTTGTTGGGTTTGTTTGTTTTTTTAAGATAGTCTCTTGCTCTGTCACCCAGGCTGGAGTACAGCGGCACAATCTTGGCTTACTGCAACCTCCGCCTCCCAGTTCAAACATGCTATAGGCGTGCACCACGGTACTGGACTAATTTTTGTATTTTCAGTAGAGATGGGGTTTTGCCATGCTGCCCAGGCTGGTCTCGAACTCCTGAGCTCAAGCAATCCACCCTCCTCCACCTCCCAAAGTACTGAAATTACAGACGTGAACAACTACACTTGGCCTTTTTTGTTCTTAAATGGGTTACTTTTCCAAGAAAAATGCAAATATTTTTAACCTATGGACATACAAAATGCTAAAGATGGGTAGATCTTTGAAACAGGGAAAAAAAATTAAGTTGTTAATCGCACTATATTCATTCGTTGCACCACAGCATGTTTCTATTGTTTTTTCCCCATTTTAAAAAGCCACATAAATAGTTTTAATAATGACAAAAAGTTTTAAGCAACTAACTGGTAGTACATAAGCAAAGTTCAAGAGAAAAATTCAAGGGAAGTTACTAAATTATAGAAAAGGTTGGTTGGTTGGTTGAATTATATTCTCAAAGATTATGGAATTAGGTAATGAAAGCTTAAAAAACCAAATTATCAAATCTGTTACTGAAACCAAAATAAAATCAAAAGAGTAATATATTTCACCAGGAGGATGTCCATCTTACGTGTCACTATTATACATCATTTTTTCTTGGGAAAAATAATGCAATGAGTAATAATAAAAATACTTCATAGAAAATCATTAGGTTTCAAAATGCCAAAATATCTCATTCAACTCATTCTGAAAATTCCATCTGACATTAAAAAAAATTTTCCTGAGACAGCAAATGTTACAAAGGGAGTAATTTACAAAATATCAAGGTAATAGCAATGACTGTAACTGAACCTTTCTTATAACTACACAAAATTATCGGCAGATACTCTCTAGTATCAAATATTAAAACTTCAGTTCACAATTAAAAAAAGGCTATCACAAACTGAACTTCAAATTTTAAGTGTACTTCAAGATTTTGTGATTTTAAAGCAAAACCTTAGGAGAAAACACAATTTATAAATGAAATAATTTCCATATCAGAATATGTTTGCCACTTTCTTTTTTAGAGTTTTTTTTTTCCCATTATTTCCCTAGTTGACAGAACCACCTTCTTAATCCTACATGTCAAGCACTGAGCTAAGTATTAAGGATACTAAAGTAGACTGTCAAGGAAAACCTAGCTTAAAAAGGAAAAACATTAGCCAGGCACAGTAGCATGAACTTGTAGTCCCCGCCGCGCTGGAGGCTAAGGCAGGAGGACTGCTTAAGCCCAGGAGTTCAAGTCTAGCCTGGGCAAAAAGCAAGACCTTAGAACAAAAAAAAAAAAAGGGTGGGGGGAACACTACATTCAAATACTAATTTTAAATTCCACTACAGCCTAAAGTTGGTGTTGTTTTAAACTCTAATTCAACAAAATGGAAAGTACTAAGTACTAGACAACATAATTGAAATATCTTTTCTCTAATCAATTTACCACCTAAAATATTCCACCAATTTCAAGATTAAATCCCTTCAACTAGGAGAATCATGTGGCTAGATTTCCTCAAAACAGGAAAGGTTTTAATCAATATTCTATACTAGAAACATAACGCTTATGTGTAGTTAGCGTAGAAGTGGCTTCTCTAAATTCAAATATACGGCTATAGCTTTTTGTAGATATTCATCAAACTGAGGTCATTCCCATCTATTCCTAGTTTACCAAGAAGTTTTACTGTGAATGGGTATTGGATCTTGTCAAATACTTTTTCTCCATCTATTAATATGAGATTTTTCTTCTTTAGCTTGTTGATGTGATTGATTACATTAATAGATTTTCAAATGCTGAACCAGCTTTGCATACCTGGGATAAACTGTACTTGGTCATGGTGTATGCTTTTTTTTACGGGGTAAGTTTTTTATCATGCTAATTGTTCAGTTTGCTTGATACAAGGGATATAAAGACAAATAGTTCATATAATTTTTTAGGATAATTAAATAAGCTTATACATGTAATGAACTTAGAACAATGCCTAGCATATACTCAAAATGTTAAGATTATTTATAAAGAGGCTCAATCATAATTTCTATAAAAAGGCTACAGCCAGGCACAGTTGTGCACCTGTAATCCTAGTTACTTGGGAGGCTGAGGCAAGAGGATGACTTGAGCCCAGGAGCTCAAAGCCAGCGTGGGCAACATAGCAAGACCCTACCTCTAAAAATAAAAATATTAAAAAGCTATAGTTCTGCATGACATTCTTTTACTGCACGAATAGCAGTGTAAAGTATTGTTAGTTAATGGCATCAGCATCCACCCAATTGCTCTAAAGTAAAACCTAATTATTATTTTGATTGCTCTGCTTCTCACAGAAAGTGCTGTCAGCTCTATCTATAAAACATATTCCATATGCAATCTCTTCTCTCCATGGCCCCTACCTCCCACCTGGTCACTCTCCCCTGTATTGCTGTAGTCGTCTGCCCTCTCTCTCCTTCCCACAAACAGAGCCCCTTCTTTACCTACAACCTAAACTGATCTTTCTGAAACAAAAATTAGATCAAGTACTTCCTCTGCTTCAACCAACAAGCAGCTCCCAACCGCATTTAAACTCCAAACTCTACCATGACCTGGTCTCTCTCTCTTCTCACCTACCCAACTTTTGCTGTAAGCTGAATACTTGAAATTTCCTGCCTCAAAGCCTCTGTAATGTCTGTTCCCTCTACCTGTAACATTTTGTTATGTTTTGTTTTGTTTCTCCTCACAATCTCTTCCGATTCTCCTACCTAGAACATTTTTAATACCCGAGTTCCTTGCCCTGATTTTTACCTAACTGGATCCTTCCAAAGTTTGGAACTAAATACCTAGCTCCATAGAGGCTTTCCTTGCCAACCCTAAAGTGCTACCACCACTCTGCAGCCTCTACTTTGTAGCCTATCTCCCTGTTTTATCCTCTCCAAGGTACTTATCACCAAGTTTATTGTGTGCATTAGATCACACTCATACTCCTCAACGAGAATCAGTTTTATTAACTTGAATGTATCACCAAAAAGAAATGATTTTAATACTTTTTTCTGTATTTCAAACATATACAGCAGTAGAGAAAATAAAATGAATCCTAATTTGTCCATTACGGCAATTTCAGCAAGTATCAATTTCATTTATACTTCTATTACTTTCCCACCACCACCTGTCTTATATTATTTGGATGTAAATCCCAGGCATTTCTTCTCTAAATATACCAATATATATCTCTAAAACAATTCTTCTACAGCACACACTACAACATTATCAAAACTAAAATAACTAACAATGATTACCTAATATTATCAAATATCAAGTTAGATGTCAAATTTCTCATTTACCACAACCATTATTAAGTGAGTCAAATTAATCATATTTCTGTCAGTCTCTACCAATACAAAGAAAGAGAAGGAAACCAAGGCTGGAGAAGGAAGAAGTGATTTGTTCTTCAAGTTTGCTTCCTGTTCCTGTCAGTTTCACCTGAGCCTGACTTATTCACTATAGCAGCATTCACTCAAGTAGCAACAGCTGAAAGCAGCCTTATTGTGCCCCTCAGTGACTCCGTTACCAGCCAGTTGGAGGCCTCTCCTCAAAGAGCTGAGTCTGAGCTCCTCTTTCAAACTCAGTAACCCAGTATCAGCCAAACAGCACCACCTTCTCAGAGGTCTGAGATTTGTGAGAACTTAAAGAGCTAAAAATAGGTAATATACTTTATGGTAGCATTTTTTATTCCTCATATAAGCACTTCACAAGGTTAAATTCTTCTACTTAGAATGTAATCCCATTCACAACAACCACAAAAAGAATAAAACACCCAGGAATAAGCTAACCAGGGAGGTGAAAGATTTCTACAATGAGAATTACAAAACACTGCTGCAAGAAATCAGAGATGACACAAACTAATGGAAAAACATCCCATGCTCATGGATAGGAAGAATCAGTATTGTTAAGATGGCCACCCAACCCAAAGCAATTTACAAATTCAATGCTATTCCTAACAAGCTATCAGTGATACTATTTGCAGAATTAGAAAAAAAATTCTAAAATTCATCTGGAAACAAAAAAGAGCCCAAATAGCCAATACAATGTTAAGCAAAAAGAACAAAGCTGGAGGCATCACACTACCGGACTTCACTATACTACAAGGCTACAGTAACTAAAAGAGCATGGTACTGGTATAAAAACAAACACATGGACCAATGGAACATGTCAGAGAACTCCAGAAATAAAGCTGCACACCTACAACCATCTGACCTTTGACAAAGCCAACAATAGTAAGCAAAGGAGAAAGGACTCCCTATTCAATAAATAGTGCTGAGATAACTGGCTAGCCATATGCATAAGATTGACATTGGACCACTTCTTTTCAACAGATTAAAAAAAAAAAAATCAACTCAAATGGACTAAAGGCTTAAATGTAAAACCTGCAACTATGAAAACCCTAGAAGAAAATCTAGGAAATATCTGAACATCAGCCTTGGCAAAGATTTCATGATGAAGACTCCAAAAGCAATTGAAACAAAAACAAAAATTGACAAGTGTGACTTAATCAAACTAAAGAGCTTCTGCACAGCAAAATAAATTATCAATAGAGTAAAAAGACAATCTACAGAACGGGAGAAAATATTTGCAAATTATGCATCCAACAAAAGTCTAATGTCCAGAATCTACAGGGACCTTAAGCAAATCAATAAGCAAAAAAAAAAAAAAGAAAAAAGAAAAAAAATGACCCCAATAAAAAGTGGGCAAAGGACATGAACAGAAACAGATATTTCTCAAAACATGACATACTCGTAGCAACAAACATATGAGAAAAATGCTCAATATGACTAATTATTTGAGAAATGTAAATTAAAACCACAATAAGATACCATCTCATACCAGTCAGAATGGCTACTGTTAAAAAGTCAAAAATCCACAGATGTTGGTGAGGTTGCAGATAAAAGGGAACACTTAAACACTGCTGGTGATAATTTAAATTAGTTCAGCCACTGTGGAAAGCAGTTTGGAGATTTCTCAATGAACTTAAAACACAACTACTGTCCAGACCCAGCAATCCCATTACTGGGTATACACCCAAAGGATTAGAAATCATTCTACCACAGGGCCAGGCACAGTGGTTCACGACCGTAATCCCAGCACTTTGGAGGCCAAGGTGGGTGGATCGCTTGGGCTCAGGAGTTCAAGACCAGCCTGGGCAACATGGCAAAACCCTGTCTCTACTAAAAATACAAAAAATTTTAGCTGGGCGTGGTGGCGCACTTGTGTTTGCAGCTACTAGGGAGGCTGAGGTGGGAGGATTGCTTGAGCCTGAAAAGTGGAGGTTGCAGTAAGCTAGGATCATGCCACTGCACTCCAATGTGGTGACAGAGCAAGACCCTGTCTCTCATATATAAAATAAATATAAATATATAAAATAAATCATTCTACCACGAATACACATGTTCACTGCAGCACTATTCACGATAGTAAAGACAAGGATTCAACCTAGATCCCCATTAACAATTGATTGGATAAAGAAAATGTGGTAAACACCATGGAATCCTACACAGCCATAAAAAAGAATAAAGTCATGTCCTTTGCAGCAATATAGATGGAGCTAGAGGCCATTATCCTAAGCAAATTAACGCAGGAACAGAAAACCAAATACTGCATGTTTTCAATTATAAGTCAGAGCTAAATATTAAGTATACATGGATGCAAAGAAGGAAACAATAATCACTGGGCCTACTTAACAGTGGAGGGTGGGAGGAGGGTAAGGATATTATGGGTACTATGCTGATTACCTAGGTGACAAAATCATGTGTACACCAAACCCCCATGACATGAAATTACCCATGCAGCTAACCTGCAAATGTACCCCCTGAATCTAAAATAAAAGTTGGGAAGAAAAAATAATAATAATAACAAGCTTAATATATTTGTTTTGCTCAGGCTAGTATTTAAAAGGTGACATTGACTCCACTATGAAACTGGAAGCACAGGGGAAAAAATGACCCTGATCCCATTAAGCAGCTGGAAACAGAGGAAAAAAAAAATTAAGAATTTTATTTTTGGCAAGTGCAAAGTTAGCAACTAATTTCTCAAAACAGAAATATGAACTTCCCAATGCTTTGCTTTCCTCACCTGTAAAAGAGAAATAATAACAATAATAGCAGCGAGCCGTCTAGAGCTGTTCTAAAGATTTAATGAACTAATACATGTGAAGGACTTAGAATAGTACCAGGCTTAAAAAGCACACAACTGTAATCTCACATTAATATGGCCTGCTTATTCAAAAATGCAAATATCTTTCTTCACCCATAATTAATAAAATATTCTAAAAGCCAGCCTGTAGTATAAGCAATTTCTGATTTAATCAGTCTTTCAAATTATCATGTGACTCAAGATAATAATAAGCTCCCCTATGTACTCCAACTGAAGACACTAATAGTCAATTAAATAGTCATAAAACTGAAAACGTATTAATAAACTGTATTCTCTACTATAGTGTTCTATGATTTCAAACACAGTATCTCCCCAACTAGAGCATGGCAACAACCTCCCAACTAATCTCCTTACCTCTATTCTCTCCTTCTTCTAATCTGCTTTGTACCACAGCGCAATAGTTGATCTTACTAAAATTTTGCTCTCACAATATGAACATATCCTGCTCAAGTTCTCCTGTAGCCAGACACATCAAACCAAAAACCTTCGGGCTTGTTTTTAAGATCTTTCACTATTCTGCTCCCTCAATTTCACCTACTATTTCCTAATATAAGCCCTCTACCCCAATGAGGTTACTAATTCTCACCTTTGTACTACTGCCCACTCTGTTTTCACAGTGTGAAATAGAACTCTCCTCTTCACCTGTCCATTTCTTATCAGTCCTTCAAGATTCAGTTCAAGGCCGGGCGCGGTGGCTCACGTCTGTAATTCCAGCACTTTGGGAGGCCAAGGCGGGCAGATCACGAGGTCAGGAGATCGAGACCATCCTGACTAACACAGTGAAACCCCGCCTCTATTAAAAATATTAAAAAATTAGCCAGGCGTGGTGGCGGGCACCTGTAGTCCCAGCTACTTGGGAGGCTGAGGCAGGAGAATGGCGTGAACCCAGGAGGTGGAGCTTGCAGTGAGCCCAGATCGTACCACTGCACTCCAGCCTGGGCGACAGAGCAAGACTCCATCTCAAAAAAATAAAAAATTTAAAAAAAAAGATTCAGTTCAAATCTCACATTCCCTCCAGAAAATTACCTGGACCATTCAATCCTCCAGGAATCTCTCAAATATCTGTACCAAGAGTATGACCTAACATTTAACATTTTATTCTACTCATTTTTTAATGTTCAAGAATTGTCCTATATAATCTTGTTTTTCTGGGTTAGATTATAAAGTACTCAAGGACAAAAATTAGTTTGTCCAAATCCTAGCAGTGCTGGTAACAGAAAAACTATATTACCTCAAGCGTTCAAAAGGCCTAGTACAGTGTCTTAACATGTACTAACAAGGTAGTAAATGTATGCTAGCTATACCAGAACATCCAAATTAGAGAATATTCTGTAGACATTAGGAATAACACATCTATGATGTTTGTAAAGATACTGATAACAAAAATGTTGTAACAATATCTGTAGAATGATTAAATTTCTGGATATATAAATACAATTATTTTGTGTGTGGCTTCAAAGAATTGTATTCCAAAAATATAAAGTACTAGTTATCACTGGATAGTCAGAATCACTATCCAATAAAAATGTTATGAAACAAAAATGTTTATGAAACAACAAAAAAAGTAATAATTAACATTTCTCCTTTTAAAAAAAGCTTAAAATGAAATAATACAACAATGTCAAGTTTAAAGGCAGGTTATAAGAATGTACATAGAATATAATCCCAATGCATAAAAATAAAAATGGAAGAAAATTCGTTAAATTTATAAATAATATTCTACAACTGATTTTTGTAGAAATCAAATCCTATATTTGCTATTTTATTTCAAATTTTCTGAACACTATTCCTAAAACATGGTTTGGAGATGCTCTTTGGTTCCTCTAAGATACTACTGGGAAAGAAGGAAGTATGGAGGGAGAAAACACTTGTAGAAGTTAAACAAGTAATATATAGGGAAAAATTCAAAGGCAATTCCCATCCTTAAGCACTTGTACTCCTACCATTTGTATTACAGAATGAACTAGAAGAATCAGAATGCAATGAACTGGTTTTATATTAAAGTGCAGGGCAAAGTACAAACTCAGGGATAACGTTAAGCTATAAACTTCTCCATTACACTAGACTCAAACTCTAGCAATTTAGTATCACTGGAGTTCCCCACCTCCACTGCATCTGCCCTCCACCCCCACTCATTCTCAAATTTATTCATTACATAATTATTTTTGTCATCAAAAGAAATCATTTGGTACAACTTTGTTTAGATCCTATCCTCTAGTTTCTTTTTAATGTATATGGAAATTTTTATTTATTCTACTGTGTTATCTTTACAGTATTTTGCATTGTTTACTACTCTTGAATATCTGCCTCCAAACAAGAAAATCGTTTTAATGATTTCAAATTAGGCAGACAAAACTGTTTTATTTCCAAACCCTGTGAGAGTTATTGTATAAACAGATATGGACAGAGGAAGGAAGTACCCAGTCAACAATACTGAACAGCAGAATAAAGTCTGAATTCTTTGGCATGGCATTAAAATTCAACACAACTGGTCCATATGAATCCTCTTTAACTGTTCTCCATTCGCTCCCCACCATGAATTTTCTGAACATCACCATTTCCTCTGTTAGAGCATATCCTGCTTATTTCCAACAATGATAACCAATGTGTGGGCACTGGCACCCAAACAGACCTGGAGTCAAAGCCAAGTTTTGCCAGAATGGCTTTTGGGCAAGTCCTAACTTCTTTGAAGCTCAACTTCCTCATCTTGTAAAATGATAAATATAAAAAACCTACCTCATGAGTTAATGTGAAGATTAGATGTAACCCATGGTAAGCCCTCTGTGCAGTATTGGACATACAGCAGGCATGCAATATAAAGTTATTATTTCTATTACTTCCCAGTTCTGTGCCTTTGCACGTGCTATTTGCTCTACCTGAAATGTTACCCTGTTCCCCTCTTCACTTGGAGAATCTTTCTTACCAACTAAGACCTAAAGCATAATGCCACCTCATCTTATGTAAAGCCTTTATTGAGTTCCTTAATTAATGGCTCCCTTTAGGGGTTTTTTTTTGGGGGGGGCGAGCAGGGTGGTGGTTAGAGACAAGGTCTCACGCTGTCACCCAGGCTGAAGTGCAGTGGCATTATTATAGCTAACAGCAGCCTAAAATTCCTGGGCTCAAGCGATCCTCCTGCCTAAGTCTCCCAAAGTGCTGAGATTACAGGTGAAAGCCACTGTGCCCGGCCCATGGCCCCCTTTTCTGTGCTAGTAGTACTTTGTTCTTTTCTCCATCATAGTAGTCGTTATTATACTAAACTATAATTATTTATCTTTTTCCCTGAAATATTAGAAGTTCCTTAAAGTCTGGTAAAGCCAGGTGCGGTGGCTCATGCCTGTAATCCCAGCACTTTGGGAGGCCGAGGCGGGCGGATCATAAGGTCAGGAAATCGAGACCATCCTGGCTAACATGGTGAAACCCTGTCTCTACTAAAAATTTAAAAAATTAGCCGGGCGTGGTGGCAGGCGCCTGTGGTCCCAGCTACTTGGGAGGCTGAGGCAGGAGAATAGCGTGAATCCGGGAGGCGGAGCTTGCAGTGACCTGAGATTGCGCCACTGCACTCCTGCCTGGGCTGCAGAGCGAGACTCCATCTCAAAAAAAAAAAGAAGAAAAAAAAAAAAAAGACTGGTGAGTATCTTCTATCACATAGCACTGAGCCTGGGGCACACAATAGGCATTCAAATGTTTCTGAAGAAACCAACTTATAAAAGAATCTATAAAAAATGCTGCAGCATATGAGAGGAGTGACAAGGGCAAATGCTACAGAGAGGACAAATGGAATGAAAGAAGCTATCACATTTGGCAATTAAGAGGTCACAAGTTTGGTGACACTGGTATAAAAAAGGTCACAGGCAACCTTAGAGAGATGAATTTCAACACAGTAGTAAGAAATGAGCAGTCAGCAGATGAAAACGTTGCCTTTAAGAAACTGACCAATTATGGGGAAAAAACAGTAAGCTAAAGTAAAGCAAAATTAAGGGAACATTTCTGCATAACAAGATGAACCAGGAGGTAAAGACTGAGTATTTAAGTAAGAGGTAATAAAATAAAATCTCTGATACAGATGTAGTATTAGCCTGGTGGGGCCAGGAGCAGTGGGGGATATGCTAGACTCAGCTAGAGGAAAAAGGTTGAGGTTGAAATGCAACTTAAGTTTTGAGTTAAAAGCTTTCTGGAAAGACTAAATTAATGTTTTGTTTTTTGTAATGGGCTAGATAATCTCTAAAGATTTTTCCAGCTCAAAACATTCAGTTCTGTAATTTTCTTGTTGTTGTTTGTTTGGAGATGGAGTCTCGCTCTGTCGCCCAGGCTGGAGTGCCCTGGCGTGATCTCAGCTCACTGTAAGCTCCGCCTCCCGGGTTTAGGCCATTCTCCTGCCTCAGCCTCCTGAGTAGCTGGGACTAGAGGCACCCGCCACCTCGCCCGGCTAGTTTTTTTTGTATTTTTTAGTAGAGACCAGGTTTCACCATGTTAGCCAGGATGGTCTCGGCCTCCCAAAGTGCTGGGATTACAGGCTTGAGCCACCGCGCCTGGCCCAGTTATATAATTTTTAATGCCAATGAAATGTCTCTGAAATCTATCCTTCCTTTCCTTTTCTAACACCATTTCCCTAGCAGTCATTATTAGTATACTCTTAAATGAGTACTCCCATTTCTCTGCTTCCTATACCTTTCCTCTATGTCATTACTTGGATTGATCTTTCCAAGCCATTGTTTTCTATGTTTTCACAACATTTTACGTATTTTAGACAGATTGATGGGGATACAGATATCTATGTATGGGTAGACATATAATGCACTGTAACATTTGTTCAGAAAAACATGGATTTGTCCCAATGCCACTGATATGAACGTACGTTAGGGAAAAGTTGAGAATAACACTAATTTTGCATTTGCTTATGTTCAAATGCAAGAAATGCTCAGCAGGCACAGTTAACTACAACCCAGTCACATAGAAATATACGCATACACGCCTCAAACATCTGCCAGTTACCTCTGTTCACTGCATACGTTATGAGCTACACCCATCCACATCTGGTGTAACACTCTCGCTCCAATTTCAGATAACCTTCCTCCTACCGTAATTCACAAGCTGGAATCCTTCTAACACATAGTTTTTAAAAAGTTTAGGTATTTTTCAAAGTAAAGTGTCATATTTGTTGTAGTATTTATGTATTTATTAAGCATTTAACATGTGTGAAACTGCTAGTTTTTATTAGGCTTCTATCTTTTTAAATGCCATTGACAAAGTTTTTGAGTGTTAAGCCCCAAATTCTGTTTTCACATACGCCCTACAGTTTTTACTGTGCAATTCTGCATACCATGATAAGTTTCAGGAACTTATTTGAGCTACAGCATACGTATATTTATAATTACTGCAGCTCTAACCACCAATTTCCCTGTGAAATCAAAGGTTATAGAGGTTTAAAAAAAGAAAAAACCTCTGGTCATCCTTCACAATTATCTAAAGGATTTATACCTGTGAGGCTCAAGGGCACAAACACATTTCTTGAGCAATGTTTCAGGAAATACAATATATGAAAAGAAAAAAATAGGCCAGATGGAGTGGCTCACACCTGTAATCCCAACACTTTGGGAGGCCAAGGCGAGAGGAGCACTTGCGTGTAGGAGTTCAAGACCAGCCTGTAGAGACCCCATCTCTACAAAAGAATTTAAAAAATTAGTCAGACGTGGTGGTGCAAGCCTGCAGTGCCAGCTACTCAGAAGGCTCATGTGGGAGGATCTCTTGAACTCAGGAGGTTGAGTCTGCATTGAGCCATGATCGTGCCACTGCACTGAGCCTGGGTGACAGAGACCCCGTCTCAGGGAAAAAAAAAGAAAGAAAGAAAAGAAATAGCTATTTATCTAAGACTATTTATGGGCTAACCAAAAAGCCACATAATAAGGTAGATAAGCAGTAAGGTCCTTTCCCAATGAAGTAACGGTTAAGTATTGTAATATCAAACAGCACAAAACACATGCATCCAACTGGACATGGTGGCTCATGCCTGTACTCTCAGCTGCTTGGTTGGCTGAGGCAAGAGGATCGCTTGGGCCCAGGAGTTTGAAGCTGAGTGATCACACCATAGTACTGCAGCTTGGGGAACAAGCTAGATCTCTGTCTCTAAAAAACATGTAACAAAAAATCCACATCTACCCCTATTTTTGAAGTTATAGAATAACATTATAAAAATACTCATGATGAGCAGTTAAGTACACACACAAATCGATAATGTGGTTCCATTTCTCAAGCAGATTCACAGAAATAAGAGTAGAAACACAAATATTAATACGTATAAGATAATAGGTTTTTCCACCTTTTCTTGGATTTATTTCCATAAGGGAACTACAGTGAACACATCGCCTTTTTAACACATTACTTCTACCAGCAGAAAAAAATTAGGATTATATAAATTTGACTTACCTCAACTTTTGTTTACATTATAGGATATGGAGAAGTATTTCAAGAATTTGAAACCTAAAAGTAACTTCTTTGATTATTTCAGCTAATGTAATTGTACTTTTCATTTCTATTCTTCAAGCACCATCTTCTGAATGTTAACTCTGTTCTGAGATTTATATTCTTTTTAAATATAACTAAACATATTCTGGAAAAAACTCCAAAAATAATAGAAAATCAATTGCTACTTTATGTAACCTGCAAATTCTAAAATATTAAGTAATTTGCTTACATGACCACAGATAAGCTTAGTCTAAAAGATGTCTTTTTAAGTTAATTTTATCTGTTTCAGTTCTATATTTCAAGCTGTATATTATTATGTTTATTTATCCTATTCTCTTAGTCCCCCTAGAGTTTTGTTTTGTTTGGATTTTTCCCAGCCACAGTCTCACTTTGTCACCCAGGCTGTAGTGTAGTTGAGCAGTCAGAGCTCACTGCAGCCTCGACCTACTGGGCTCAATTGATTCTCCCACCTTAGCTTCTCAAAGTGCTACAATTAGAGGTGTGAGCTAGGGCGCCTGGTCCCATAGAATTTACTATGAAGAGCCTGAAAACAAAGTTTCAGCTGCCACAGAATTGTTATCTACAATATAAATTCTCTCCTATCTGTTCATTTCTGCAAAACCTAACAAAATATTAATTTTCAGAATACAACTACCCTATTTCCTCAACTACCTAAAATAAATAAGGCTATCATTGAAAAATACACTGTGACCCACAAAATTTTGCTGGACAAAATCTCCAAAAACTATCACAGAATAAACATTTACTAGTCAACTGACATGCTAAGATTTGAACTTGCTGGACCTCTTTCTACCTCTGAAGTGTGTGATTTTGCTGCTTTCAGAAATTAAATATTCCTGCAATTTTGTTCAGCCATGGTGCCCAGTGTATTTTTACATAGCCTAAGGAGAATGTAATAGATGGCTGAGGCTCAATTCTATACATGCAGGTATATGGCTATAACACAATAGCCTAAGATCTAAACAGAAAGTTGACTCAGCAGTTAACCAAATATGTTTAAAATCAATTGCCAGTCAAGGATGCTTATAGGTCTACCTGTAAGATTTGTAATCAATGGGGAAAAATTTTGTACTTGATAATAGTTTGATAAGATGGCAAACACAATGCTTTAAAAGTTTGAGTTGCTAATTATCAAATACATTTATAAACGCAATTATATGCTTTCACTTAAAGATACATAAAAATTAAAAACGAGTGAAAGTAAAGTTCTAATTACACATTAACTATCTGAGGTGTTTCTGTAGTCTAGACTTGTCTAAATTCTGGAAAAGAGGCAAAGCAGACACAGCATTTTGCACTAAGTATGTGACATTACATAAATGTTCAAAGTACTTTGAATTTCCAAGTAGCTCAACCTTCTGTTAAAATATGCACAGTTTTTAACTGGAAGAAAAAAATGAGAATATTTAACAACCTCATAGGAAATTAACCTATACAGTAACTACAAGTTGTGATTTGGGCATTTTTATAACATTTTCACAAACATCATTTTATTTAATTCATGCAACAATCCTGTTAAGATAATCAGTATTCATTTCATTTGCCGGATCAGTAAACTAGTACAGGGTATTTAAGATAGTTCTTCCCAAACTTTAGTGTTAAACTCAAGTTTAACTCAAGTTAAAATGCAGACTCGCAGATAAAATCCCTAACCCAGACTGGGGTGGATCCCAGAAATCTGCATTTTAAATAAACAGCACAAGTGATACTGGTAGAGATGATCCCCCCAGACACATCTTTTAGGACACTGATTCTAGTACTACAGCTAAAACGGTAAGCGTGGAAACTTTTTTTTTTTTAACTCTGAATCAGTGTTCCCAAATGTTTAGATGACAGAGCTTTGCAGATCTCCATGAAAGATATGTAAAAATTTAAGTAAATTGAAAGTATTACACTCAGTTAAATTGTTAGGTTTTTGCAAAAGTAATCCAATTGCAAAATTAATCCAATTATTAGGTTGGTGCCATTACTTTCAATGGCAAAAACCGCAATTACTTTTGCACCAACCTAATAAATACCTATTATACTAAATTCCACTGCAAACAAATGGTAGTGGGTGCCTAAGTTTAAGAAACTTAAAATTGGCCGGGCGCGGTGGCTCAAGCCTGTAATCCCAGCAATTTGGGAGGCCGAGACGGGCGGATCACGAGGTCAGGAGATCGAGACCATCCTGGCTAACACAGTGAAACCCCGTCTCTACTAAAAATACAAAAAATTAGCCGGGCGTGGTGGCGGCGCCTGTAGTCCCAACTACTCGGGAGGCTGAGGCAGGAGAATGGCGTAAACCCGGGAGGCGGAGCTTGCAGTGAGCCGAGATCGCGCCACTGCACTCCAGCCTGGGCGACAGTGCAAGACTCCGCCTCAAAAAAAAAAAAAAAAAGAAACTTAAAATTGAGGAGCTCCTACAATAATTTCATTTTCTCTGTAAAATGTGGGAAAGGCTGATATTAAATTATTTTAAGTTAATGACTTCTCATAATTTGAATAACCTATCACTTTACTGAAAGGAAAGCTAAAACTTAGGGACCAGAGGTTCTAAGAACATAATGAAAAATAAAGATGAAAATATAAAAGCACTTAAGAGCACACCGTGTGAATACTAAAAAAACCATTGAACTGTATGTACACTTTAAAAGGGTAAATTTTATTGTATGTGAATTGTATCTCAATTTTACAAAAAAAGAAAAAAGCACTGAGAAAATGTCAAACTCTAATATTTGCCAATAATTTTATACTTGTAAAACATTATATCAACCTTGCTATTAAATGGCGTAATTATTTTCTGGCACACATCATAGGTGCTAAAAAAAAAAATGCGGAAATAATAATAAACAGCATAAATAGGCTGGGTGCAGTGGCTCCCACCTGTAATCCAAGCACTTTGGGAGGCTGAAGCGGGTAGATCACTTGAAGCCAGAAGTTTGAGACCAGCCTGGCCAACATGGCGAAACCCCATCTCTACTAAAAATACAAAAATTAGTTGGGCGTAGTGGTGCATACCTGAAGTCCCAGCTACTTGGGAGGTTGAGGCAGGAGAGTTGCTTGAACCCGCGAGGTGGAGGTTGCAGTGAGCTGAGATCACACCACATGCCACTGTACTCCAGCCTGGGCAACAGAGCAAGACTCCATCTCAAAAAAGCGGAAGGAGGGAAGGAGGGAAGGAAGGAAACAGTATAAACAGGCCACTAGCTGGATAACGATTTTAAATAAGAATTTTAATGCCAGTGTCTATATATTCATTTGTTCTCAAAATTTTCCATTAAAGTCTCACTTCACCCATCTTCTATAAAAATAGGACTATTTTCAAATTCTATAGTCATATACTAACAATTTAACACTAAAATACTCTTTGTATTTCTTAAACTAGGTATACAGTATGTAATACACTGAAGTGCAGTAAGATGGTTTATTATGCACAAGACTGTGAGTGCAGACTATCTCTAATCTACTTCTCACTACATATATGACCTGAAGTAAGTAACATACCCTCTCTTCCCCATTTTCCCATAGGGCTGTGGTGAGAATTAAATGCACTAATGTATATCAAGTGCTTAGAAAGGTGCATGGCACTTAATAAGCACATCATAAATGTCAACTACTTTAATTATGTAATTATTATTTTTATGAGAAATGGCATCCCAGTTCAAACAACTCAGTACAAATCCTGATAATATTAAAATTTCAATTTACTTTACAAGTGAGCTCAAACATTTAGGAAAGCTGGGCTAATATCAGCCCAGGTTTTACACTAAGCAGTCTGTGTTTACACTATATGTACCCCATTCACAAATCAAATTTTCTCCAACTCTGAGTCATTATTAGTTTCTCTCCTGACTCATCACATAGAAAGGTAGACAGTCTGGAGCATAATGGGAATAACAAAAGGCATTTCTTAATCCACCTGGATTTATAAAGTTTACTAAGTGGAACTTGTCCTATATTCAATACACATACTAAATAATTATGACCTAACCTGTGTTCACTTAAAAGTGCTTTCTATATGTTAAATGCTCCTTTATCTTCCCTTTCACCAACACAAGTTCAAACTATGGAGTAGGTGTTATGATCCCATTTTGATAGAAAAACAATTTATCACTTAAGTAAAATCAAAGATTCACATTTTCTGACCACTAGCCAAAAATAAATTTACATTTTGCCAAGAGCCTGGTGTTCAAAATTTTGCCACACTATAGGTTAGAGGGTCAGAAGCAATCTCTGAGTACACAAATTTGACCTGAAATTCTATTCAATTCCATACCTTTACTGTTTTCCTCATTCAAATATTTGAATTAATTCAGATAACCTTTAAAAAAAAGTTTTATAAAAGTCTAGGGAAATATGCTCAGTAATGAAAGGTAGGTTAATGTTTAAAAACTCTCCTTTTCCTAGATATATACATACACACAAAATACACAAAATATTTAAAATATTGCTCTATCACTTACTTTCTATGTGATCTTGAATCATTTAAGCTCTAAGTCTTCATTTTCTCCTCTAAAAATGGGGATAAACAGTGTAACTACCACATGAGACTGCTTGAACTTCAGTACATAAAGCACTTTAGCCAACCACTGAAGTTAAACCACTTTAGCCAACCACTATTTTAAAACAGAAGTTTTAAATACTATATATGTTAACTTTTACACTTAAACCAAAACTTCAGTGCCACCTCTACCTATTCAAAGATTCTATTTTCTATGGCAACCATCTCCATTAACCCATTCACACAACCCTACTCAATGGCAGTAACTTCACAAACACCCTGAAAGCAAGTATATAACTGTCTAGGAAGCTTTCTTCAACTGTCACTCCTACTCCCTGGGTTAGGTACCTTGCTCAGGCACTAAGCTGTACTTACTACTCTACTTTTCACATTTCCTTATATTACCTGAGAGCACCTCGTGGGCAAGGCTTATGTCCTATTCATTTCTATACCCAGACTGCAGCCCAACAGTTCTTACTACTGACTCACATTTGAATCAAATGGGGAACTTTTAAAAATATTAATGCCTGGGATCCATCCCAGACCCATTCAATTATTACAGGGTAGGGTGAAGGGACAAAGAGGGCAAGGAATTGAACTAGCATGAGCAAACTTTTTAAAGATCCTAACATACTATCAATGTGCTGCTCAAGTTAAGAACCACTGCATCATGATACTTAATATACTATACAAACAATTATGTATACATGTACATATGTGAGAATATAAGTAAAAATATACAGGTACTGAAAAGTTTAAGACTCAGGTCAAGATTCTCATCCTCAATACCTTCTCCCAGCCCAATCATCCCCTCCCTTTAAACACACACTATTTCCAATAGTTACATGTTTCATTAAGATGACTTTCAAACTGTTAACTCAGTACTTAAATTTTTTCATGTAATTATGCCTTATCCTTCTTCCTAGATTATAGCCTTGCTCCTTGAGAATATACACTGCCGTATTCTTGTTTTCTCCACTGAAGGATAGTGTCTTTAACAGGTATGTAATAAACAGTTGACTGATCTGATAAACACACATAAAAATTATTGGCAAGAAGTATGCCATGTCCAAATTACCCAATTCGGGTGAATTACTACCAAAAAATAGAAAATGTAAAAATTTAGAAAAAAGGATTTTTTTAAATCTCTTATTAAATTTTATCTCATTAAAGAAGCTCTGGGTATTTCGACTTTAGCCACCACATGCAGTAACTACCCAGTTTCCTACCTCCCAAACGGCTAGTTTCAGTTTTTGACCTGGTTCCTTGCCTATAACTATCTTCTAGTCAATTCTGGTATCTTTAGCTGCTGTCAGGTACCTTTATAACAGTATTATATACACACTATATAACTTGTAAAATGAGGTAATGAAAGTCATGTATCACACAGAAGTTTCGTAAGTACTTCCTTGAAGGAACTTAATGTTTATCCACCATTAAAACAAGATCTCTACATACGAACTACATGTTAATCTACTAATACAAACTTGGTTGGGAATCATGTCTGAAAATAAGAGTCTTACGCGACATTAGATAAAATAAAGACTACTGTTGAATATAGAGAGATTGATCATTTTCATCTTTTTACATATTTTCATACCGAAAAATTTGCAAAATATGTATGGCTTTTTAAAATAGGGGTGTTAAATTAAATATTACACAAGAAACTCCACGGCAACTGGTATTCTCAATGTTGAAACTACTAGGAGAAATGGCACACAATTCTAAAAAAGCAACAATATAAAGACATGGAAATGGCTCAGCTTTAAAGTTTTGCATCATCTATTTTACCACTATTAAAATCATCTGAAATACATAAGTTGTTTTGAAAAATATGAAAATATGAGGAGGAGGCACTCAAGAAGTATGTCTGTTAATTAGATACTGTGGTAAAACATTACTGTTTTGTTGGGTCCTGCAGCTTGAAACGGATAGAGCCATAGTTACCACTAAAAGAAAGCAGTCCTCAATTCCCTATTCAATAAAAAAGGTTCAAATTCCACAGACAAAAAAAGGTACCGTTGGTTTGTTTGTTTTTAAGGAAGATTAAATTTAGGAGTTGCCAACACCCAAACGAAAAACATTCCAGAGTATTAGACTCCATTGTAGTGGGGAGTCATCTACATTCTCAGCACTATGTTCTCTTACTCAAAGCAGGGATATTAACAAAAGATGTTTCTTAGGATCTCACAAGATACACTCTACTTACTTCCCCTAGGAAACATTATGCTTGTTTTAAAAAAAAAAAAAAAAAAGTACTTGAAAAATAATTTTAGCACATGCAGCCAGAAAAAAGTCAAGTTTAACATCTGCCAAGATATTTCCCGAAATAAGACCCCTGTTAGATAAACAATCAGGAAAAGATTGAAAATGACAAATTCTTTTATTTGGACCATCAGCGACTTCTAAAAATCAAGTTGAGGAATGTAGCTTTTCCAAAGCCTTGTCTTCAATTTCCCCTTAAATCTTCACATTTTTAACTAAAAAAAAAAAAAAAAAAAAACCTGGAAATTTGATTACCACTCTTATGAATTCCTTCTAAAGCAATTTAATGAATAACAGACCTTTTGTGCAAGTAGCAAACCGCAGAGGACAGTTTTGCTGGCTGATAAAAATCTCTGAAACGCTCATATAAATCCATCCTACAAAGACACACTATGATTTTCCAGGTATGGAAATCATAATACTAAAAATTTAGGTATATTTAATATACACTCTAACTTATTGCAAATGCTTTTACTTAAACCACAATTAAAGTTAGTAAATTCGAAATAGTTATTTACTGGGTGACAAAATTAAGTAAAATTAGAAAGCCAGAAGAAGAAAACGTGAAAGCTAAAGAGTCAATGAGAAAAAGATGCATGTATTTTAGGTGAAACCAGGTGTTGAACCACTTCCTCAAATCCATGAGCTACTATCAAAGTAACCAAAACTTGTTTGAGATTGTTTTGTCTTGTTTCTGGTTGAGGGAGGTGTGATTATACACTTAGTAAAAATGTTTTACCAGTCACTCTAATGGAAGATGCTGCTACCTGCAGCTACGTTTTGAAAATACTCAAAACTGCAAACAACCCGAAACAAACAAAAAACCCTACCACGTATGTGTTTCAGACACAGTACTCAAAAAGAGATCGTCTGAGCGAACAGAATTGTGGGTTATTAAAGCATCCCTGTTGTCGTAAATATCACTCAGAAAAAAACTGTGTGTGTGTTTAGGAGCACAACTTATAAACATTTGATTTATATATAAAACAGTGAATGTATTCATTCGGATATACTCATCTTAAGTTCACTGGAAGATATATCTGTCTCGGATATTGCTAAGGCCACATTTTCTTTACAGGTGCTATTAAACATTGGTAAGAAAGGAGAAATAAACTGGTAACTTCACATGGGCGCGTGGGACCCTAGAGAATGTCGTCACCACCATTAATCAATTTTTCTAACTGATCAAGCACAAGCAGCCAAGTCCAGGTGGGCAAGTCCTGGAGCCACAAGTTGTCTTTCTACCACGGTAAAAAAGGATCCTGGATCTGAGATCTGGCCAGGAAGCCTGAAAAGCACGTGTCCTACTCTTGAGTTTGGGGAACTTTCCAGGAGGCATTTGTTCAGAGTAAAACTCCATCACCCACTGCCTGCCTAACTCGGTGAATGGACAAGCACCAGCCAGAGGAGGCAAACTATGGGCCCCGGGTAGCTCCCAGGAGGAAGACACCGGGAAGAAGCTGCCGGCTCACCTCTGCAGCAGGGATGTTGACCACGCCGGTGGAGCGCCGCTTCTCCCGCAGCTTCCTCTTCTCGATCTGCCCCTTGCCTTTCCTGGCACTGGGGCCCGAGCTTTTGCCCTTCTCCGGGACGCCGTCCTGCTCCTCCTCGTCACGCCGGGGCGGCGGTGCAGCCGAGGCAGAGGCGGCTGGGGGCTCGTCCTCCGACCGCCGCGGGCCGGGGGCCGCCCGGGTCAGCATGGCGGAGCCTACCGCGCAGTTCACGCCCCCGGGGCCGGGGACGGCAGGTGCGGCCGGCGCGCCGCCCGGGAGGTTGTTGTTGAGCTCGTTGGCAGCGGCGGCCGCCGAGGTGCCCAGAGCCCCCGCGGGGGGCTTCCCAGCGGCGTCGCTGCTGCCCCCTCCCGCGGCGGCCGGGCCCGGGGGGTTCTGCTTGGCGCGCATCTTCTCGCGTTTAGCCTTCCACTCCTCCAGGAAGTCTGTGGTGCTGCCGCCGAGGCCGCTGCTGGTCCGGTAGCCACCGGTCGCCATATTCCCAGAGGGGCTGGCCGGGCTCTCACCTCAGGCCGCCCACCAGGGCCCCGGCCGCTGCCTCCTTTTCCTTCCTGCGGCCCCGAGGATGCCAGGGGACGACCTCCAGGAGCGGGACGGCCGCCGCTCCCCCAGCAGCCGGCGGGGCTGAGGGGAAAGACAAAAGGGGGCGGGTAAGGGAAGCGTAAGATCCCCGCCCGACCCGAAGGTCTGGCCCCAGGCTGCGCCCCTCGGAGACCCAGAGCGCGCCCACTAGTCCCTACCGGCGAGCAGCAGCCGGCTCCCCACCCTGCGAAGTTTCTCCCACGCACCTACAGCGCGGACCCCGACGATCACCGCCCCCTCGAAGGGAGGAGAGAGGACTGACCCCACCCCCTAGTCGGCCCGCCCGCCAGCCCCGTCCCCACCAGGGTCCGCGCCCGCGGCGGCCGAGGTACTACGGCCAGACCCGCCACCTGTCGGCCCGTCGTATCGCTTGCTCCGCGCTCTGGCCACCGCCGGTCTGAGGTCCCCGCCAGCTACACTCCCACTCCCAAGGCGAGGCGCGGAGTTCCTAGTCGGTTCGAAGAGGAGGCGGGGACCCAGCTGTCCCGCGGAGTGGGGAAAGGGCCGGGTGTGAGCGAGCGGCGGGGCAGCCCCTTACCTCGGAGGAGCTTGTAGGGGACGAGGCGTGTGGCTGGGATCGGGCACCCAGGTGTGCCGAAGCTGGCGCGCGCTCTTCCGCCGCGCGGAAAGTGCCGCGGCAAACTCGCGGTGCAGAGCTCCAGGCAGTCCCAGGACAGGAGGGAGGGAGAAGAGGGAGGGAGGGAGGGAGCGAGGGGCGGGAAGGGAGCCGAGTGGCGCCGAAGCACGAGCGGAAAAGGCCGAGGCGACGCTTGAGGGGCGCGGCGCGCAGTGGGAAGGGTCGTGGCCGCTGACGCCCCGCCCCCGGCGCTCAGGTGCGCGGCGTCGCGTCCCGCCCGCCGCTGCAGCCCGCCTCGCGCCCGTCGTCCTCTACTCCGCACCAGTCGCCGACCACACCGCGCCCGCCGCGCTCCGCCCGCGGCCGGCGGGTTGGACCGCACATTCCTGGGCTAGCAGCCTCGCGGCGTCCGGCCTCCCGGCGCCTCCGACTCCGGGGCGGGAACGGCACTCCACGCCCTTCTCCTTGCTTGTCTTCTCCGCCTCTCTCTTCTCCCACCACTCTTCCTTTTAAGTACAAGACCGAATTATTTGAGAAAAAGTCTCGAACGCTGCTGGCTAAGGGGAAAAGTGCGATAACTTGTGATGATTCAGGGAATGACTAGACAGGATGGGAAAATACCCACGTGTCTCTTTTCCTAGTTGCTGCTCCCTTTTCATATGTACAAGGGCAGCGGGCAGAAGAATAGAAAGAACTGAAGCAAACCCAGCATCCTCATTCTAAGAAAACTGCGGTGTCCTGCTGAAAAGGGTTGGCTAAGAGGAAGGACTTACAAGTATCTTAGGGTTGCGGGAGAAAAAACTCAGTTCGACAGTTTATTACATTGGCGATTCCAGTCTCGGAGTTTTCCGCTTAACCCTGTCTCTGCATCTCCTCTTTACAGGGAATGAATTTAGCAGCAAAGCTCCCTACCAAATAACGCTACACTGATGCTAATTTGAGATGAGCTGGGGCAGTGATTGTCTCTATTTTTTCATTATTAACATGCCAGAGGCTTATCCTCAGATGCAAGTCATCTAAAATTTCTGGATCAGAGCGGGGTGGGCTGCCATTGACGCACCTGAGAAGACTGACCTTTCTATATCCAAGTAATGTCAGGGCACATCATTGTGGGAGGCTACAAATACCAGGTCTCCATTTTGTGAAAAAGTAGGAGAGCCCTAAGTCACTCTTACCTAACATAAACCTTTGTTCCTACTTAATATTCGTGTTTTGCCCAGGTAGCACGTGGTGAGTGAGCAATCAGTTTTTGCCTGCCACAGAACTGGGAACAGAAGAAAGTGATTCATATGCTCTGTATTTCTCGGGGAAAGACAGTTTTGGTCTTTGGTCTGGCTGTTGTGGGAAACGTATGGAGAGAGCTCTGGAAAAATCCTTAGAAAATTAAAGACTTTTCTTGGGAATAGGTCTAAAAGGCTGAGCGGCTGTTTAAGCTAGTACCAACCCCAGTGTGCCACCTGAAATTTATGAATTACGTATTCATTAGTTTGTTTTCTGAGTTTTAAGGAGAGTAAGGGAGGCTGGGACATTAAACGTATTCACATTAATATGCTTTGTAACTTACCAGAGGTCTTTTCTCTTGGAAGGGCTGCAGGATATAGTGGAAAGGGTATAGTTAGCTAACTGAGGGATTTTGGGACATATTTACATTACCTGGTACTAAGCTTTCTGTACTATAAAATCAGCAAGAATTACTTTTTTTTTTTTTTTTTTTTTTTGGAGACGGAGTCTCGCTCTGTCGCCAGACTGGAGTGCGGTGGCGGGATCTCGGCTCCCTGCAACCTCCGCCTCCTGGGTTCAAGCGATTCTCCTGCTCTCAGCCTCCAAATTACATTATATTTAAGCTGTCCTAAGAATTGACACTACACATAAAATGTGCTTGATTCGAGGAAGGCACTCAGTAAACATAGTCCCTTCTAGGGACTTAACAGTCCTTGGTCTCTAAGAAGTGTATGAGAGAAGAGGAAATTAAAACAGATGGGGTATTGAATATACAATATCAACCTAAAAACGATAGACTTTGAATGAACTAGGATAACACGCCACATAAATTTCTCACTGCATGGCTTAAACCAGTTCTCTTAGTCTTAATAGGTTCTGAGTCAGGAATTTTGGCTGCTACTGACTTGTGTGACTTTGGGCAAGTTGCTTAACTTTTGTGCCTCTGTTTACTTACATATAAAATGGGGATAATAATACTTCCTACATTGTGAGAGTGTTGTGAAAGTGCCTGCAGTCCTCAGATAAAAGGTGGTATGTGAGTACCAGAGTAGTTATTATTAGTCTATGAAGTGCCCTAGGAACCATGGATGAAAGAGATTATTGAGGTACAAAGCTCTGTGTTTTGTTATTATTATCATTTATTGTACCTTTTGTCTTTACCATTCTCAATATTCCCGAAGATATATTTCACAGCCAGACTGCTTCCAACATTGCACTGAGGTATTTAGCTGAGTCAGTCCTAAATTGCAAGATGTTTGCATACCATCAATCTTTATATATAGCGTTCTGATGAAATAATCCTCAAAGACTTGGAGCTTGGTTTCTCAACCTCAGCACTATTGACATTTGGGGCTGGATAATTCTTTGCTGCCCTGCCCGTTGTAGGTTGTTTAGCAGCATCGTTGGCTTCTGCCTGTTAGATACCAATAAGAAACCCCCACCTGTAATGTGACATTGCCACATAGTCCCTGGGATAAAATTCTTCCCCAGTTGAGCACCTCTGAGTTAGCCTAAAATAACCGATTTTTAGCAACTCACTTGCCCTTAATAATATAATGAAATATGATGATAATGCTGACAAAACATTCATTTTAATATGTCAGAGTGAAACCTATTCTAGATGCTAGTCTTAAATGATTTTGAGGAAGTGTATTATTATATGTATGGATAGCTAGTATATTGTTAAGTAGCCATTTTGCCTTCAATGCAGATATTTCTGGAACATATGCAATTCATCCTCTAACATCAAAATATTATATGTGCATAGTATAAAAAAATTACATACTTTAGTTCTATAAGGATTGTAACAAAAAACAGCAATCTGCTCTCTACCTTATCCACTCTGAAAACCCTACCCAATACTTTGAACTTTGTAACTGTTTCCATTAAGAGATCTTCATATTTATTTTTTATGTGCATATCTGCTATTGCATATCTTGATTTTTCCATTTTTAGATATAGAAGAAGATTTAGCTCTAATACACTAATAACACATATACTTTTCATATTCCTACACTCCCACTATATATCATTTTTATTGAATAAACGTTCAATGTTTATAGTATTATGACTATACAAATACTGTTCATAGCTGAGTCATGTGGTGTACTATGATTGCATTTCTTTTTTTTACAACTGTTTTTCCTTGTTACACAACTATACTTTTTGTCTTTACCATTTTTCTGCAGTTAAAACTTGGCTTTTTTGTTTTTTTAATCATCGGCTTATTTTTTTATATACCAGTCATGAGTATATACTCAAATTTTCCTCCTTTCAATGAAGTTAATCACATTGGGTAAGCTATCAGTTCTATTTTCTTTTTTATTTTTTTGGAAACATCTCTTCTGGAGCCCTCCATCCCCTGCTTTAATCTGGATTGATTTTGTTTGTTTGGAGATGGAGTCTCACTCTGTTGGCGAGGCTGTAGTGCAGTGGCGCAGTCTTGGCTCACTGCAACCTCCGTCTCCCGGGTTCAAGCAATTCTCCTGCCTCAGCCTACCGCGTAGCTGGGACTACGGGCGCACGCCGCCGCACCCAGCTCATTTTTGTATTTTAGTAGAGATGGGGTTTCACCACGTTGCCCAAGCTGGTCTCGAACTTCTGAGCTCAGGCAACCCGCCTGCTTTGGCGTCCCAAAGTGCTGGGATTACAGGCGTGAGTCACTAAGGCTCATTGCTCGTGGTCATCCTGGGATTATGCTCCTCTAACATCTTGAGAATCATTTTCTCTACAGACTTCTTGTTTCCTGAATTGCATACTTTTCTCTTTTTGTTTCTCCCCTTCATTTTAGTAGAGTATATCCTTAGTATATTCTGAAGATAATGTAACTCATTCTTAGAGACCTTGCATGTTGGAAAATGTTTTAAATTTATCTTCACACTTTATTAATAGTTTGGTGGAGCATAGGACTCTAGGTTAGAAATCATTTTCCTTCATAATTTTGAAGGCATCGCTTTATTATCATCTAGTTTCCAGAGTTGCTGTTTAGAAGACCAATGGCATTCTGACTGCCTTGTATTTTCTGTCTCAAATTTTTGGATCTTCTTACTTAGATCCTCTGAAATATCTTGAAAATATGCTCTGATTTGGTCTTTTATCATTATTACATTACGCACTCAGTGGACCCTTTTAATCAGCTATCTGCCCTCCAGTTGGGAAATTTTCTTATCCTCTTTCTTTTTCTTTGACATGGAGTCTTGCTCTGATGCCCAGGCCGGAGTGCAGTGGCCCGATCTAGGCTCACAGCAACCTTTGCCTTTCAGGTTCAAGCGATTCTCCTGCCTCAGCCTCCTGAGTAGCTGGGATTACAGGCGCACATGCCCGGTTTTAGTAGAGACGGAGTTTCACCATGTTGGTCAGGCTGGTCTTGAACTCCTGACATCATGATCCACCCGCCTCAGCCTCTCAAAGTGCAGGGATTACAGGCGTGAGCCAGTGCACCTGGCCTATTCTCTTTCTTTGATAAGACTTTCCTTCTACTTCCTCTGTTCCCGCCTTCTGGAAATCCTGTTAAGTAGGTGTTGGAATGCTAGAAGTTCTGTAACGAATTTTTTTTATCTTTTCTCTTTTATTTTTCATTTCCTTGGCACATTATTATACTTTTAGTGAAATTTCCTTCACTTTATATGCCAATTCTTCTACAGAATTTTCTGTTTCTGACACTATTTCTAGTATCTCTTTCTTGTTCTCTAAATATTCTTTCTGTAGCATCTTGTTCTTATTGACACATATTGAGCATTTTTTTTCTCTCTAAGCAAATTGCTTACTTTTTTTTGTTTTAATCTTCATCTTTCATGTTAGAGCACTTCCTCATCAGTCTGCTGTTTATTCATATTTAAGACTGAAGCACTGCAAAGCTGATTGAAAGCTCTTCTGTGAAAAGGAAGACCTTGTTGGACTGATGGACCTCATTTAGGGAGCCGGTGTTTGGCCCCAAACTTTTTCTGGAGGTGTGTATCAAATTCAGCATCCATGGAGCTTCTCTTTTGGCCCAATAATTTTCCTTGAGTAAAACTATTTCTGCTTGTGTTGTCAGTTGCCAATTTTTTCAGGTGCCAAGTAGGAAAAGAAGACTGGAGGAGTCTCATTACTCAATATGCAGGTTTTCACTTAATCCCTATACTTAGTATATCTGACATACCCAATTTCAGTGCATTTGTAATTCAACATCTGTACAATGTGAAAACTTCCAGTCCTCTGCCAGGATCAGGAGAAATAGCCTCCTTGCTACTGAGCCCTGCAGAAGGGATTGAGAATCTAACTGTTCCTTGTGTAGATTTTCAACTAATCCTTCTGTTTTCATCCCCATCCTTCACTCTGTTTCAGAGGTATATGCTGCTGCCTCCAATTTCTGAACCTTCAGGGCTCTGCAGGACAAAAAGAGATTACTTGTTATTGGCTTTGTCTCTTGCAGGTTGTTAGAATTTACCTTCTCTGCTCTGCTAAAGTCTGTCTGCTTTCTATCTTTCATCTTCCAAAATTTTGTTTTTACTGTTCATCCTCTTTGTTGTTACTGGTTTATCATTTTACTTTGGTTTTAGTGAAGTTACTTGAGGAAGTAAAGATAAACATGTGTATTCAACCTGTTCTATTTAATAGGAAGTCCAATTCATCTGTTTTGCAGATTTCCAGATACTTTGCAATCTACTCCATAAGTCCACATCAGCAGAGACCTCTACATCTTATTTCTGTCCTCAGTGAGTTACATCATAAGCCATATTGATTGATACTATAAGAAACTCTAAAAATTTGTTTTATTTTCTATAGGCTGTTTTTGAAGGTGTGGCCCATTACATTACATATGTTCCTGTTATTAAAAACTTAGGAAAAATTTTCTGAAATCCGTATTAAGAATAGATGTGGTTCTCTTTTGCAATTGTTTTTTTAACCATATAGTAAAACTATTTTTCATATAGTTAATGAATATTCTCTTTTCAATTGCCTATAGGTAATCTTAGACCAGATTTTTGGCCTATCCAGGGAATACCTAGATTTTATGGTTCCTGAAGCTTACATAATTTGGTGGACTTTCTATAAGAAAAATAATCCATAAGAAAATAAATATTTAGAATAAGTGAGAATTTTTTTTAATTACAAATTTTAACAAATTGAAAAATGCCATAAATATCACAAAAATCCAGGAAAAAACCCTATTCTTTTACTCTCTGACATATTTCTATGCCATTTTATATGCATTTTATTATTTATTTTATTATTTATTGATGCATAAAGTACATGTCTTTACATGCAGATGTATCCACTGTTTGTAGTACAAGTATATAGGTTTATGCTTCACAAACACAAGAACTCTTATAAATTGTACATCAAAAAAACTACTTCAAAAAAGAAAATAGGGGCCGGGCGCGGTGGCTCACGCCTGTAATCCCAGCACTTTGGGAGGCCGAGACGGGCGGATCACGAGGTCAGGAGATCGAGACCATCCTGGCTAACACGGTGAAACCCCGTCTCTACTAAAAAAATACAAAAAATTAGCCGGGCTGCAGCCAGCCTGTAATCCCAGAATTTGGGAGGCCGACGCATGATCACGAGGTCAGATCGAAAGACCATCCATACAGTGAAAACCTCGGCTCTCTACTAAAAATACAAAAACTTAGCCATGAAAGTGCATGCCTGTAGTCCCAGCTACTCGGGAGGCTGAGGCAGGAGAAATTAAGTGAATGGGAAAGTATTTCAGGTGGATTGGAGATCCGCCACTGCACCCAAAGCCCTGGTGATGAGCCGGTGACCTCGCCCCAAAAAAAAAAAAAAAAAAACTAGCCGGGCGGTGGCGGCCTGTAGTCCCAGCTACCGGGAGGCTGGAGGCAGGAGGCAGGCCTGCGTGGAACCCCGGAGCATGAGCTTGCAGTGAGCTGATCCCACTGCACCCCAGCCTGGCTACAGGAACCCATAACTGGCCTCAAGTAAAAAAAAAAAAAAAAAAAAAAAAAAAAGAAAATAGCTGGGTCGGGCACAGGGTCTCTGCAATCCCAGCACTTTGGAGGCTGAGTAGGCGGATCACGGGAGATCGAGACCATCCCAGGCTTAACACTGTGGTTCTATCCTCATTTTCAGGGTCACAAAAAATTAGCCGGGCTAATTTTTTAATTAGTGGTGGTGGGCACCTGTAATCCCAGCTACTCAGGAGGCTGAGGCAGGAGAATGGCGTGAACCTGGGAGGCGCAGCTTGCAGTGAGCCGAGATCACGCCACTGCACTCCAGCCTGGGTGACAGAGCGAGACTCCATCTTGGAAAAAAAAAAAAAAAGAAAATAATGTATTGGCTATCCATAATTTTATACTCAGCATTATATCATACATTCCTGATAGCAAAGAATATGTGTTCCTGATAGGAAAGTATATCAAATGCCAATGGAAACCTAATTCTCTGCTTATTTTACATGTCTCATGATTGGAAGAATTTCCCACAGACTGGCTTTAGTGCCATCAGACTATACAACTCTCTGCAAGGAGCAACTCATTGTTTCTATTGTCAACCTACTTCCAAGTCACTCTTGCTCACTGAGGACTTTAACTCCTAGCTGACCTTCTTTCTCCCCACTCCTCTTTATGTCCAGTTCTTAGTGATAACATCTACAAAGATAGTTTATCCAGTCTCCTGGCATCTCAGATACTTGACCTCCTCACTCCAAGTAAGATTTTTCCTCTTTACCACCTCTTCAGCTGGTTATCTCTTGACTTTGTCATCATCAGTAAGTACATCTTCAAAACCTCAGTTCTGAATATTCCATTTTTCAACTACTACCACCTAACTCTTCAGCACACTTCCTGTCATACCCCCACTCCAACCATTTTTTGATCTATTGATCCTACTTTTCATTATCCTTCCTTTCCATGTCCCAACTTCGTTACTCAGCTTTAGTTCTAAAGTTTATAATTATTAGCCTCTTCTGTGTATACCTGCTTAGCTGAAGAAGGATAGCTAAAAACACTATGGAATGCTTTCTAACCCTACTTTAATGCATCTCCACAGTCTTAACTAGGCAGTCCATACTGTCTGGCAATCCTACTAAGCTTGCTCTCCTGTACTCCAAAATGACTAGTTTATATCAGCCTTTTAAGCCTCCAATACCTCCTTATACCAACCTCACTCTCAGTTGATGAGCTTGCCTTCACCCTTCACTGACTATAAAATAGCACCACTCAGAGTAGGGCTTATTTTCCCAAGACAGCTTTACCCATCTTCCTGCATCTAGATCTACTCTCTGCCTTCTTAATTAAATGAAATTAGCTGCTTCTCTTAAAGGCTGTCCTGCCATCTGTGTCTTCCCCTTCTGAGGGCTTTGCTTCTACAATTATTCTCTCATGCATAGTCAATTTCTTCTCTGTTAAATCACTCCCTTCAGCATACAAATGAGCTCTAGTAATTCCCTCTGTATTAGTTTTCTCTTTATTGTCGTAACAAATTTCCACAGACTTAGCATCTTTAAAAGAAAAAACCCACCTTTATCATCTTACAGTTCTGTAGGATAGAAGTGCTACCTGGATCTCACTAGGCTAAAACCAAGAAGCTAGCAAGGCTGCATTCCCTTGTGGAAGCTCTTGAGAACAATCCATGCTCTTGCCCTTTCCAGCCTCTAGAGGCCACCCACATTCCTGGCTGGTGGTCCTCTTCTCTCAAAGTAAATAATGGTGCATCTCTCTGCCTTTCTTCCATAGACACATCTCCCTAGGATTCTCTTTTTTGCCTCTATGTTCTACTTAGAGGCAAAGATCATTGGGACCACCTGGAATAATCCAAGATAATCTCCTTATTTTAAGGTCAGGTGACTAGCAACCATAATTCTATCTTCAACCTTAATTTCCCTTTGCCATGTAGCTTAATACATTCAGAAGTTCCAGAGATTAAGGTCTGGAAGTTGTTGGAGGCCATTATCTACCTAATGAGCCCCCTTGAAGAAATAAATTTCCCTTGACTCCAGAATCTAATCTGATCAATGTTATAATTCACTGTCAAAATTCTTGGAAGGGTTATCTTTAGTCACTGTTGGTATTTCCACCCTTACCATTCTTTCTATAATAATTTCCAAATGGTCATTAATCCTCACCACTCCACTTATTATTCACCACTCCTGTCAAAATTATCGATAAACTTCATATCTTTTTTATCCTACCTAACCTTTATTATTCAGCACAAATGACTCCCTCATTTTTAAAATCCTCCTTCTTATAACTTTTTTAAAAATCACCAAAAAAGTTTTCTTTTGTCCTCTAACTTCATTGGATGTTCCTTCTCAGCCTCCTTTACCCACTCCTCCCCGTCTGTTTAATCTGTGAAAACTAAGGTCTTCTCAGTAGTTAATCACTAGCCCTCTTTTCTTCTCATGCAACACTTTATCCCTAGGTGATTCCATGGAATACCATCACTTTAGGAGTCACTCTCATATCCCATTTGCCAATTTGACATCTGTATTAGTCAGGGTTTCCTAGAGGGACAGAACTCATAGGATAGATGTATATATGATGCAGAGTTTATTAAGGAATATTGACTTGCAAGACCACAAGGTGAAGTCCCACAATAGGCCATCTGCAAGCTAAGGTGCAAGGAAGGCAGTCTGAGTCCCAAAACCTCAAAAGTAGGGAAGCCAACAGTGCAGCCTTCAGTCTGTGGCCAGAGGCTCAAGAGCCCCTGGAAAACCACTGGTGTAAGTCCAAGAGTCCAAAAGCTGAAGAACTTGGAGTCCAATGTTAGAGGGCAGGAAGCATCCAGGATGTGAGAGAGATGAAGGATGGAAGACCCGAAAAGTCTGCTCTTCCATCTTGTCCTGCTTGCTCTATTCTAGCAGCAGCTGATTAGATGGTGCCCACCCAGCTCAAGATGCGGCCTGCCTCTCCCAGTCCACTGACTCAAATGTTAATGTCCTTTGGCAGCACCACCACAGACATACCCAGGAGCAACACTTTGCATCCTTCAATCCAGTCAAGTTGAAATTCCATATTAACCATCAAAACATCTTCATATGGATGTCTTCTCAAAATGAACGTGACCAAAAAAAACTTCCATCCATTTCTCCATCCGCCCCCACCTTATTACTCTCTCATTTCTTTCCCATCTTGGTAAATGGTCTCACCATCCATCCAAGTGTTCAAGCAAAAACCTACAAGACTTCTTTGATTCATCTCTTCCTTACCCCATAAATCCAATTCACCATTCTGTCAGCTCCCATTCCAAAATGTATTCAATCCTCACAACAACCAGAATGTTCTCAAAATGTAATCAGACCACGTGACTCCCTTGTTCTCAGCCCTCTATGACTCCCTATTTCACTTAAAGTCCAAATTCCTTACATTGGCCTTTAAGACCCTGTATGATCTGATTCCTGCTTTCACCTTTAACGTTGATTCTGATGACTCTCCCCCTTTTCATTAAACTCAGCTTTTTGTCTGTTCCCAAAGTATTCAAAGCTCATTCCTGCCTTGGTGCTCCTGCACTGCTTAGAAGCATTTGCCCCCAGATCTAGCTATACCTATCACTGAGGTCTCAGTTCAACTGTCACCTCCCAAAAAAAAGCCTTCCCTGATCACCCAATGTAAAACCCAATTCTCCACCCTAAACCTCAATCATTATTGTATTGCCATTTTATAGAATTTATAATACTAGTCACCACTAGAAATTATTCATATATATTTATTGGTAACCTGTCCCACTCTAGAATATAAACATACTGAGACAGACATCTTGCCTACTGCCTTCACAGCTGTGTTCCCAACACCAGTAACTCCTAATAAACATTAGGCATTCAACTTACTCTGAGTTCTATGGATAGATTTAGAAAGGTCTACAAATCAAGTAAGGAAAAAAAGCTTAGTTTCCCCTTCAGTGCTTCCTATTTGTTTTAAATTTGTCTGAATACAAAGAAAATTATTTGTATTGTCAATTTATGACTTAATGGACTACTAATAGATACGGAGGCTGAGAAGGAGCATACAATTTTGATATCATGTTATCTGTCTGTTGTTAGGAATTTACCATATGCTGCCCTTAAAATAATGAGCATCTACCTTTGTTTACATCAAGCCTAGCTTAAGTTGGAAAATATCAAAGAAAAGAAGGTTCTACAAAGGCAGGTAGGATTATGGTGGTCCAAAGCAGTTTACATTGACTTCAGGCAATTCTAAGTTACATGACCTTGGGCAAATTATCTAATTTCTCTGCCACAATATTTACCTCACAGATGATTGGGGGTATTAAATGAAATGTATCCTTTGAGTTTTTTTTAAAGAAACAGGGTTTTGCTCTGTTACCCAGGCTGGAGTGCAGTAGCATGGTCATCGCCCACTGAGGTCTCAAACTCCTGGGCTAAAGCAGTCCTCCTGCCTCAGCCTCCCAGGTAGCTGGGACCACAGGTGCATACTACCATGCCCAGATAATTTGTATTTTTATTTATTTTTGTGTGTGTGTGGAGACAGGGTCTAGCTGTGCTGCCCAGTCTGGTCTCAAATTCCTGGCTTCAAGTCATCCTCCTGCCTCAGCTTCCCTTATTTGACTTTTGACATAACCACTAAACATACTAAGACAAGCCATAGCATTTTTAATACAGAAAGATTCTTGCCAACAAAATCAGATTTCAACAAAGCTAAAATATCATATTCCACCTTGTAAGTATACAGCCAAAGAAAATAAGAGTTCCTTATGATACCAGAAAAAGGGGAAATGTCTTAAGGCATCAAAGCCAAGATTGAACAATTTGACTACCTTTTTTTTTTTTTTTTTTGAGACAGAGTCTTGCTCTATCACCCAGGCTGGAGTGCAGTGGTGTGATCTTGGCTCACTACAACCTCCACCTCCCGAGTTCAAGCGATTCTCCTACCTCAGCCTGCTGACTACCTGGGACTACAGGTGTGCACCACCACGCCCAGCTAATTTTTGTATTTTTAGTAGAGATGGTTTCACCATATTAGCCAGGCTGGTCCTCAACTCCTGACCTCAAGTGATCCACCCGCCATGACCTCCCAAAGTGCTTGGATTACAGGTGTGAGCCACTGCACCCGGCCTTGACTACATTTTTAAAAGTGAAAATAGGCAGGGCAGTGGTGGCTCACGCCTGTAATCCCAGCACTTTGGGAGGCTGAGGTAGGACAATTGTTGAGGCAAGGAGTTCAAGACCAGCTTGGTCAGCATAGCAAGACCCTGTTTCTACCAAAAAAAAAAGAGAAAAGAAAAAAAGAAAAAGAAATTAGGTGGTGGTGTGCGCCTGTAGTTCCAGCTTCTCAGAGGATTGCTCGAGCCTAGGAGTTTGAGGGTACAATGAGCCAAGATCCCACCACTGCACTCAAACCTGGGTGACACAACGAGACCTTGACTTAAAAAAAAAAAAAAAAGACAACAAACAAAGTAAAAAGACAAGTCACATGTTGAAAGTACAAATTTGCCTGGCATATAATATAAAGAGTATGATTAATATTGAAAGAACTGTAACAAATCATTGAGGAAAAAAGCAGCCATGTTTTTAAAATGGTCTAATCACACTTGTAATCCCAGTGACTCTAGTGGCTGAGGCAGAACTGCTTGAGACCAGGAGTCTGAGACCAGCCTGGGCAACATAACAAGACCTCATTCCCCAAAATAAAAATTTTAGAAATTAGTTGGGTAGTGTAGTGCATGCCTGTAGTCCCAGCTACTTGGGACGCTGAGGCAGGACGATCGTTTGAGCCTGGGAGTTGAAGTCTGCAGTGATGAGCTATGATTGCACCACTGCACTGACTCTTAAAAAAAAAAAAAAAGTTGGCCTAAGAATATGAATAGTCCATTCATAGGAGAGGAAACTGAATGGCAGATAAATACAGGAAAATATAAACAAAAAATGCCAAAATAAAACAAAAAGTACCCTTTTATACCTATTGTATTGTCAAAAGTTAATGCCACGTGATGGTGGGCAAATGAAGAGAAAACTCAGCACTGAGTATAAATTGATCCAACTATTTTGGAAAACTTTTGGCAGTACTTAAGTTGAAGATGTAATTTTCCAACAATTCAGCAACTGCATACTTAGTTGTCTACCCTAGAGAAATCCTGATATATACACAAGGACACATGGACATAAATATTTATTGTGGCCAGGCACAGTGGCTCATGCTTGTAATCCTAGCACTTCAGGAGCCCAAAGCAGGAGAATTGCTTGAGCCTAGGAGTTCAAGACTAGCCTGGGCATCATGGCAAAACCCCATCTCTACAAAAAGATAAAAAATTAGGCAGGCATGGTGGTGCACCCCTGTAGTCCCAGCCTCTCGGGAGGCTGAAGCAGGAGGATCACTTGAGCCTGGGAGGTGGAGGTTGCCATGAACCGTGATCGTGCCACTGCACTCCAGCCTGGGTGAAAGAGTGAAACTCCATCTCAAAAAAAAAAAAAAAGTAGCATGAATTTTCAACTTTTAGTTTTAGAATGGATATATACAGTTTTTAAAAATATAATAGAACATGTTATAGCATCTCAGAAACATGTTTAAAAACTAGTTTCAAGTACATATGGAAAGTATGATACCATTCATACAAATTTCTAAAACGTGCAAACAATATGTATATTGTTGACAGATAAATATTTTTGTAATAAAACACAAGCACACAAAATTCAGTTTATTAGTTGCTTCTTAGGACAGATGGAGAGAAAAAGCTGTAGGAGCTGTAATGTTTCTATTGTTTATAATGTTTCATTTCTTTAAAAAAAAGCTCTAAGATAAATGTAAAATGTTAACATTTGTTCAATTTGAGTAGGGCGAGTACATAAACTTATATTATCTTTGCACTTTTGTGTGTTTTAAACTTATATTATCTTCTGTACTTTTGTACGTTTGAAATATAGGATTCAAAGTAACGTTTAGAAGAAAATACCTGGCCAGGCGCGGTGGCTCATGCCTGTAATTCCAGCACTTTGGGAGGCTGAGGCAGGCAGATCACCTGAAGTCAGGAGTTCAAGACCAGCCTGGCCAATGTGGTGAAACCCCATCTGTACTAAAAATGCAAAAATTAGCTGGGCATGGTGGCAGGCACCTGTAGTCCCAGCTACTCGGGAGGCTGAGGCAGGAGAATCGCTTGAAGCCGTGTGGCGGAGGTTGCAGTGAGCCGAGATCGTGCGCCACTGCACTTGAGCCTGGGCGACAGAGTGAGACTCTGTCTCAAATAAATAAATAAATAAATAATAACAGAAAATACATGGACTTACATTAATCATTTCATAAGAAAACATTGTATTTTAAAAGACTGCAACTTTAACTTGTCCCAACTTGTCTTGGGGCAAACTTAAAATGTTAGTATTTTTCTAACAAGCAAAAAAAAAAAAAAACCCACACAAAATTGGAGAAAATTTAATGAAACTACATACCCTGGAAATATTTGAATTGGTTTGTGGCTTGGGGCAAAAGAAGAAAACTGAAGCCATGCCAATTTTAAAGGCATAACCTCCTTTTGAATCACTGATCTTTCTTCTAATATTTGGAAACAGATCCCTAAACTGGCTCCTAAACTGCTTTACTTCAACAGTCATACAGCTGGGCAAAACTGCGATGCCTCTCATTTTAACCAGCTCTTCATTGTCATCTTTTATTTGTGCACTGGTGCCACTGAAGAAGTATTCCAATTGTTCTGATTTCCTTTTGGGAACTTGACAAGCCACTGCCATTTCCTTTCTTCCTTCCTTTCTTTCTTCCTTCCTTCCTTCCTTCCTTCCTTCCTTCCTTCCTTCCCTCCCTCCTTTCCCTTCCCTCCCTCCCTCCTTTTTCTTTTTTTCCTTCCTTCTTTCTTTCTCTCTCTCTTTCCTTCCTTCCTTCCTTCCTTCCTTCCTTCCTTCCTTCCTTCCTTCCTTCCTTCCTTCCTTCCTTCCTTCCCTCCCTCCCTCCCTCCTTTCTTCCTTCCTTCCTTCCCTTCTTTTCTTTCTCTCTTTCTTTCTTTCTTTCTTTCAACGGAGTCTTGCTCTTGTAGCCCAGGCTGGAGTGCAATGGCACAATCTCGGCTCACTGCAACCTCCGCCTCCTGGGTTTAAGCAATTCTCTTGCCTCAGCCTCCAGAATGGCTGGGATTACAGGTGCTTGCCACCATGCCCGGCTAATTTTTATATTTTTAGTAGAGACGGCGTTTTGCCATGTTGGCCAGGGTGGTCTCAAACTCCTGACCTCGTGAGATGCCTACCTTGGCCTCCCAAAGGACTGGGATCACAGGCGTGAGTCACTGCGCCTGGCCGCCACTGCCATTTTCAAAATGGTGAAAACATGTCTTTGTCAAGGAAGATTTTGTAGATGGAATGTTTTGGTTCTCTGGACACAGATTGAGCACCTGAGAGTCTCAGTAACACACCTGGTTTGGCTGCTTTGCTGAAGACACTGCATACATTGTGACTTGTTGCTCTTACCATCAACAGAAATTGGGCTGTGCAAGCAATTTTGAAAGAAGTCTTGTCTACTGCTGTGAAAGTCATCAACTTTATCAGAGCCCAGTCCTGACCCCAGCCTTTTCAAGAAATTTTGTCTAGAAAAAAGATCAAAGTAGAAAACTCTTCTCTATTGCACATAGTTTACTGACTTTCCAAGAAACAAATGGTAAAGTATGTAACTGAACTTCATGGGGGCAGAGGGAAAGGAGGTACCTGATCAGAACAGTTTAGGAGTTCTTTCATGGTTTTGTTACATCATATGTTTTTGGTCATGAGACTCAGATGCATTTTTTGATTCAAGATTTTAAAGCATTATGTATGCTGCTAAAAGAACCAAGTCTTATAGCTCAGCCATCGTTTCTTTAGTTACTACCTAATGGAGATGGGTTTTAAACTTCCCAGTATGGAGGAAGGACTTTCTATTGTCTGTAGCCCATTGAGAAAGTCTTATTCATTTCTCTACAAGCAGATGTCTTCAACACCTGAAACACCACAGAATTCTTTTGAATGTTACTTGTGCTCAGATGATTCATATTTAATGAGTACCTCACCAAAGACGTCTCCATTGATTTACAGTGGTTATGATGAGATATGAATTCAATTCAGTCTTGGAGTTTTGACCTATATGAGTCAATGTGTTCAGTACTTCTTGCCATGCAAACAAAAAAACAACTGGATGACACAGATGATGTAACATCTAGATTTTAATCTAAAACATAGATTCAAATCAGAAGCAATTTTTCACTGGAATTCAGTATTGAGCAAAGTAAAGGCTGCCTTTTATTGACACACTTTAATTTAAATTACTGAAGATAATATTTTGCATAAAATAAATTATAGCAGTAATTTTTTGATTACTACAAGCAGGACACTATGCAAATCACTGCATATGTAGTGTATTAGTTCCTTCTTACATTGCTATAAAGAAATACCTGAGGCTGGGTAATTTACAAAGAAAAAATGTTTCGTTGGCTCATGGTTTTGCAAGCTGTACAGGAAGCATGGTGCCAGCATATGCTGGGCTTCTGGTGGGGGCCTCAGGGAGCTCTTACTCATGGCAAAAGATGACAGAGATCCAGCATGTCACATGGTGAGAGTGGAAGCAAGAGAGAGAAGGGGGAGGACCCAGACTCTTAACTGGATCTCACATGATTTAACTGAGCAAGAACTCACCTATGACCAGGGAAAGATGCTAAGCCATTCATGAGGGATCCTACCCCAAGATCCGATCCTCTCCCACCAGGCTCCACCTCCAACATTGCGAATCACCTTTCAACATGATATTTAGAGAGGACCAACATCCAAACCATATCCATGTTTAACCCTGTAACAGTCCTATGAGAGGAGCATTATTAGTATTACTTTTTTTGGACTGATCAGAGCAGTGAGACATAGAGAGATTAAGTAACTTGTCCTGTGTTACACGGCTAGCACATGATAAAGCCAAATATTTCAGCACATCTGTGTGATTCCAGAGCCCATCTTTATACATAAAAGGAATCAATTTTCAGGGGAATAAAATACACCAAATGCAAACACCACAGTTTCTGTACAGTTTTCTCTAAAAGATTTGCTTTGATTTCAACAGAATTTCAGGGCTTCATAATCAGTAAAAGACAGAATCGCTCATCTACACAAACCACATAATTTGGGCTCCTTAAGGAGTCTTTCTTTTTTTCTCTTCCCTCTTTTTGCATCACAGTGTCTGGAGTACAGCAGGTGCTCTATGTCTAAATATTTGTCAAATGGCATACAATCAGGATGACTGTCCTGAGGTGGCCCCAGAAACAAGCTCACTGTCTCCTAGGGCTGTACTTGGGATGTGAGAGCAGTTTGTGGTGGGGAAGTATTCCTTGGTGTATGTACCATAGCTGGTGTTTGACCCTCAGTCTTGCAGCTTCGGAACTTTTGATTTTATCCATTTGAAGAGCCTATTATTGATGGTTCAGGGACACAGTCACATTAATATTGACAATTTGCCTGATATATAAGAGCCAAATAACTAATCGATCTAGAATGAAAAACATGAAGGTCAGAAACACAGGATTATTAAAGTTGTCATGATCAGCATGTGTTCTCTAAGAAGGCAGACCTACATGGGAATGAAAGCATAACTGGAGTTTACCTGGTAAATATGAAGAATGAACAAGAGGGGTTGATTAGAGGATTCCAGTGTTTACTGGACTCAGCTAAGAGAGCCTAAGGCATCCATCTCCACAAATAAGGAGAGCCCTGCCAAAGTGCATAGAGCAGAATGGCTGTCCCCAGGACCTTTGCCATCCAATTGTTTGCTAAGGAGCCCAGCTAACGCTGCTACAATGAACACATTCATTCTTTGTATATGCTAATTATTTTAGTCTGGTTATGGTCATGTTTTATTGGTCAGATCTCTTTCAGGTGAATTTGCATCTCTCTGTAAAATCCATTTTTTGAACTTTTCAAAGTTCAATTCTTCCAAGGCAATTTTATTGGTGGATGTTCTACTATAATTTTAGTGTACTAATGACTAATATTTTTGAAGGTCACTCAAAAGAGGTCTAGTCCCTTTATCTTCCATTGAAAATTGCTCCTAATTTTAAAGTCAATATGTAAACCACATGAAGAAAATAATCACAGTCCTTCACTCAATAAACATTTTGGGGGCCTACTTACTGTGTGCCAGGCTTGCTCTAAACAAGTTACTATTCTAGGCAATGAAATACAAAGATGAATGATAGCTCCACCTTCAAGGAGCTTGCAGGTGTGTAAACACATATGTAAACAAAAACAGGATCATGAAAGAATATCTATACAAAAAAGACTTGTAAACAAAATGATATTCAGTTCTAAACAGAAATATGAACAAATTACTGTGGGAAGCACAGAATGAAAAAAGAGATGGCTTCACCAAGAATAAACAGATTTTTCAAATAGACAAGATAGGGAAATACTTCTGACAGATGAAACCATTTATGCAAGCGCACAAAGATGTAAAGTGCCTACAAGGAATGGGGAAGGTGGTGCCCTGGAAGGCCAGAATGGGGACAAAGATGGGTTGGAGGAGACACAGGCACAAGGATGAGACTAAATTCTTCAGGGCCAGAGGCACAGGAAACCTTCCCTACCTCCCTGGAATACTCAGCTCTCCTTACTTGCCTCCTGTACCTCTGGCTATTAATTTTCTGTCTTTTTCAGAAGTTTCTGTTTTCCTCAGTTCATTCTTTAAATCAGCAATTTAAAAAAAATAGTTTTTGAATGCATAATGCATGTGGCACAATATTCAAAAGCTATAGGGGCAAAGTGGAAAAAATCCTACTCCTGACTGCTAGCCACGCAATTCTGCTCTCCTGCTCCCTGAGACAATCACTGGACCAGCTTCCTGCATATCCTCCCCAAAAGTCTCTACATAGGCAAGCATATACATGTATGCATGTATGTGTGTGTGCATAGGTGTGTATGTATGTAATTTTTCATATATAATTTTTCACATGGAGAATAGAATATTCATATACCTTTTTTTTTTTTTTTTTTTTTTTTTTGAGATGGAGTCTCGCTCTGTCGCCCAGGCTGGAGTGCAGTGGCCGGATCTCAGCTCACTGCAAGCTCTGCCTCCTGGGTTTACGCCAGTCTCCTGCCTCAGCCTCTGAGTAGCTGGGATTACAGGCGCCCGCCACCTCGTCCGGCTAGTTTTTTTGTATTTTTTAGTAGAGACGGGGTTTCACCGTGTTAGCCAGGATGGTCTCGATCTCCTGACCTTGTGATCCACCCGTCTCGGCCTCCCAAAGTGCTGGGATTACAGGCTTGAGCCACTGCGCCTGGCCTATTAGTATATCTTGAATTCTTCACTCTAAAATAGATTTTGAAGATCTTTCCATATTGATTCATTATTTTATTCATTTCTTTGACAAGTATTTACTCAATGGCTACCATGTGCCAGGCACTCATGTAGTCAAGATACAGTAGAGGACAAAATAGGCTAAATCTCTGCCTTATGGAACTGACATTCTAGTAGAAAAAGTGCAGGAAAAACAGTCAAAAACTGAATAAGCAATGAAATATATATAATAAGCCAGCTGGTGATAAGAGCTGTGGAGAAGGCTGGGCACGGTGGCTCAAGCCTGTAATCCCAGCACTTTGGGAGGCCGAGACGGGCGGATCACGAGGTCAGGAGATGAGACCATCCTGGCTAACACGGTGAAACCCTGTCCCTACTAAAAAATACAAAAAACTAGCCCGGCGAGGTGGCGGGTGCCTGTAGTCCCAGCTACTCGGGAGGCTGAGGCAGGAGAATGGCGTAAACCTGGGAGGCGGAGCTTGCAGTGAGCTGAGATCCGGCCACTGCACTCCAGCCTGGGCGACAGAGCGAGACTGCATCTCAAAAAAAAAAAAAAAAAAAAAAGAGCTGTGGAGAAAAATAAAGCTGGGAAAGTAGAAGTTGAAGAGTGGCTGTGAGGATCTAAAGGATGCAGAGAAACAGCAAGAGAGAGACTTTATTTCTTTATTGGTCCAGTAGCATTCTATGATTATACCACAATTTGTATAATCAGTCCCCTTCTGATAAACATTTACATTGTTTCTAATATTTTGCTGTTCCACTGATAAATTTGTATATAAGTCATTGGATACATTTGAGAGTATATTTGTAGATTAAAAGCCTAGAAGTGGAATTGTCATTTCAAAGGGTCTGTGAAGATTGATTGATTGATTGATTGATTTTTTGAGGCAGAATCTCACTCTGTCACCCAGGCTTGAGTGCAGTGACACAATCTCAGCTTACTGCAACATCCACCTCCTGGGTTCAAGCAATTCTCCTGCCTCAGCCTCCCAAGTAGCTGAGTCTACAAGCATGCACCACCACATCAGGCTAATTTTTGTATTTTTAGTAGAGACAGGGTTTCACCATGTTGGTGAGGCTGGTCTTGAACTCCTGACTTCAGGTGATCCACCCACCTTGGCTTCCCAAAGTTCTGAGATTACAGGCATGAGCTACCGCACCCAGCCTGCAGTTGTAATTTTAACAGATATTGCCAAATTGCTCTTTATTTTCCATAAGCTTTCTGTTCATATTCTTCATGTTCTTTTTTTTTTTTTTTTTGAGACGGAGTCTCGCTCTGTCGCCCAGGCTGGAGTGCAGTGGCTGGATCTCAGCTCACTGCAAGCTCCACCTCCCGGGTTTTATGCCATTCTCCTGCCTCATCCTCCCAAGTAGCTGGGACTACAGATGCCCACCACCTCGCCCAGCTGGTTTTTTGTATTTGTCAGTAGAGACAGGGTTTCACCGTGTTAGCCAGGATGGTCTCGATCTCCTGACCTAGTGATCCGCCCGTCTCAGCCTCCCAAAGTCCTGGGATTACAGGCTTGAGCCACCGTGCCCGGCCACTGTTCATATTCTTTAAACAACAAAAATTGTTCAAATTTTTGCACGCGTGTGTGTGTGTGTGCGCGCGCATGTGCTAGGGGATTGCTTGTTTGCTTTTTTTTTTCATTTTTGATTTGTAGAAACTCTACTTAGTAAGGAATTTAGCTCTTTGTCTGAGAGGTGGGTAGTAAATATTTTACCCAATTTGTCAGTTCTCTTTTAACTAGGTTTACAATGCATGAAGAAAACGTTTATTGTCTTGTGGTTCAATTAAACAATCTTTTTATGGCTCCATAATTTTTTTTAATCTGCAATGTTTTCTTCTAGTACTTTTACAGTTAGTTTTCAACACTTACATGCTTAATTAATCTGAAATTCATTCTGTATGAGGTGTGAGGCAGGGCTCCTGATATGGCTTGACTCTGTCTCCACCCAAATCTCATCTTGAAACGTAATCCCCATGTGTTGAGGGAAGGACCTGGTGGGAGGTGACTGTATCATGGGTGCAGTTTTCCCCAAGCAATTCTCGTGATAATGAAGGAGTTTTCATGAGATATGATGGTTTTAAAACTGGCAGTTTTTCCTGCCCACTCTCTCTCTCCTGTCTCCACGTAAGACATACCCTGTTTCCCCTTCACCTTCTGCCATGATTTTAAGTTTCCTGAGGCCTCTCCAGCCATGCGGAACTGTAAGTCTTTTATTTATACATTACCCAGTTTCAGGTAGTATCTTTATAGCAGTGTGATAATGGACTAATACAGCTCCAATTCTTGTTTTTTGTTTGTTTGTTTGTTTTTTGTTTGTTTGTTTGAGACGGAGTCTCGCTCTGTTGCCCAGGCTGGAGTGCAGTGGCGCGATCTCGGCTCACTGCAAGCTCGGTCTCCCGGGTTCACATCATTCTCCTGCCTCAGCCTCCCCAGTAGCTGCGACTACAGGCGCCTGCCGCTGCGGCCGGCTAATTTTTTGTATTTTAGTAGAGACGGGGTTTCACTGTGTTAGCTAGGATGGTCTGCATCTCCTGACCTCGTGATCCACCTGCCTCAGCCTCCCAAAGTGCTGGAATTACAGGCGTGAGCCACCGCGCCTACCCAGATTCTTTTTTTTCCTACTGCTACCCAGTTGTCCCAACACTATTTTTATCTTTTATCCACTATTTTGAAGTCCTACTTTTTTCATCTGCCAAATTCCAAAAAGCATTTGGGTCCAATTTGGATTTTCTATTGAACTCTTATTGATATGACTACTCAGTTATTCAACAAATATGTATTAAATGTGTCAGGCATTGCTCTATCCATTATCAGTACCACATTTTGCAATGTTTTAGCTTATAAAATATGTTCTCCTGTCTGGTAGAGAAATGCATCTCATTTTACTTAATTACATTAAACGTCTTTAAGACTTTTCCTGGCTCTTCTTGTTTGTTTTCCATTTGAACTTTAGAATCAGTTTATCTGGTTCCCAAATAAATAATTTGGTATTTTTATTGGGATTACACTACATTTATAGATTGATTTAAGGAGACTGATGTCTTTGTCATGCAGAAATTTCCTGAACGTGAACAATATGGGTCATTTGAAACATCTTTTTGGTGTTTCCTTCAGTAGTGTTTTAATTTTCTTCACACAAATCCTCCACATTTCCTGTTTTTTTTTTCAGTTTTTTTTCCTTTTTTTTTTTTGAGACAGGGTCTCACTCGTCTCCAGCCTGTGCAATGGCGTGATTTCGGCTCACTTCTACCCCACCTCCCTGGTTCAAGTGATTCTCCTGCCTCAGCCTCCCAAGTAGCTGGGATTACAGGCGTGCACTGTGGCCAGCTAATTTTTGTATTTTTATTGTTTATTTATTTATTTAATAAATGTGGCCAGCTAATTTTTGTATTTTTATTATTTATTTATTTATTTATTTATTTATTTTTGGGACGAAGTCTCACTCTGTCACCAGGCTGGAGTGCAGTGGCATGATCTTGGCTCACTGCAACCTTCGCCTCCTGAGTTCAAGCGATTCTCCTGCCTGAGCCTCCCAAGTAGCTGGGACTACAGGTGTGCACCACAATCCTCAGCTAATTTCTGTCTTTTTAGTAGAGATGGGGTTTCACCATGTTGGCCAGGATGGTCTCGATCTCTTGACTTCGTGATCTGCCCGCCTCAGCCTCCCAAAGTGCTGGGATTACAGGCATGAGCTACTGTGCCTGGCCTTTTTGTATTTTTAATAGAGACGGGGTTTTGCCATGTTGGCCAGGCTGGTCTCAAACTCCTAGCCTCAAGTGATCTGTTGTCCTCAGCTTCCAAAGTGCTGGCATTACGGGGATGAGCCACCATACTCAGCCCTGTCTTTTTTTCAGTTTTTTAAAAATTATTTTATTGTTTCTGACAGTTTTTCATTTGATTCTCTTTAGTTTTCCAGATAATCATAGCATCAGCAAATAATGATAATTTTGCTTTACTTTTTCCAATTTCAATTTTATTGATTTCTGTTATCTAATTGTGTTGGCTGAATAACAATGGTGATAAAGAAGATCCTTTGCTTATTATTGATATTAATGGGAATGCTACTGTGCTACAAGCTTCTTTGCTATAGTTAGAAACAAAAGTCTCTGGCCAGGTGCAGTAGCTCACGCCTGTAATCCCAACACTTTGGGAGGCTGAAGTGGGAGGATCGCTTAGCTCGGGAGTTCAAGACCCACCTGGGCAACATAGAAAGATCTCATCTCTAGTAGAAATTAAAAAAAAAAAAAAAAGTCAGACGTGGTGGCGTGTGCCTGTAGTCCCAGGAACTCGGGAGGCTGAAGTGGGAGAATTGCTTGAGCCCAGGAGGTTGAGGCTGCAGTGAGCTGTGATCATGCCACCGCACTCCAGCCTGGGCAACAGGGTGAGACCCTGTCGAGAGAAAGAGAGAGAGAGATAAATCTCCAATGAAAAGTTTTTAAGTCGTCAAACGTGGGGTGCTTATCAAGGACCAAAGTCTTTGAACATGAAAAGGTTTATAGGTTCTTTCTGGTGATGGGGATTTATCATAAGAATATTTGAGAAAGTGAAGGGGATAAAAAACCTTGGCTGTATAGTTGCTAATTACTCTTCATCTCACTCTTTTTTGCCATCCTAACACAACAGTATTCTCACATTTTTACACACATAAGATAGTCTGAAATGTGCTTCCTCAAGGGTTACAGACTATATGCAGAGGCAAAATTCTCCAAAAGGAAACTTAATTGATAGAAATTACACTTTATTGCTCTGAAATTACTCACTCCTGAATGGGTGTACTGGTGAATAATAAAATTCCTGAACAACAAGAATACGAAAGCACTATGAGATCCAAGTGACCTGGTAGTACCCTAACTCATCAGTCCTGAATTAGACAAAATTTGGCCTTGGAGACTTTTTCCTCAAACGTACAAAAATTTGCCCCCACTGGTCTAATCTGTCAATACTCAAGATTTCTTGTCTCAAAACATTGCACAAAACAGAGATTGTGCAAAGGCTTTCATTTTGATCCTCCACAGTGCCTCAAATATAACGAATGTTAAAAGACCTGTTGAATGAGTGAATGTCACATAATTAGTGCATTGTGTGTGGTTTTGTATTGGTGATATGTTGCAATGTATATTGAACAATGAAAGGCTTTAGTCTGACAAATGCATTTATTTTTAAAATATGATAAATGTGGCCAGGTACGGTGGCTCACACCTGTAATTCTAGCACCTGGAGAGGCCAAGGTGAGTGGATCACTTGAGGTCAGGAGTTTGAAACCAGCCTGGCCAACATGATGAAACTCTGTCTCTACTAAAAATACAAAAAAATTAGCTGGGTGTGGTGGTGGGCAACTGTAATCCCAGCTACTCAGGAGGCTGAGACATGAGAATTGTTTGAACCCGGGGGATAGAGGTTGTAGTGAGCTGAGATCACACCACTGTACTTCAGCCAGGGCAACAAAGTGAGACTCTGTCTCAAAAGAAAGATGATAAATGTAGTTTCAAAATGTCATATTATTATAAGAATATCATGTTTATGGATTGAACAACTGGATTAGTACTGAAACTTTATTAACTATCATGGTGAAAATTTACTCTGTCCTCTGCTATTTTATTTTTTGTTTTCCTTTTAAAACACACAAAAGGCACTATAACCCTCTGTTATTTATTAATAGCACATATGTTGAGGTGAGGACATTTCTAAGCCCCCAAATCGCTGACTTTTCAATGTTTTAGTGTCTATTTGGTTTTTTTTTCATGTTGCAATGGTGGGAATAAAGAGCTGAATAACTTATGTATTACTCTACGTGTGATAGGACAAAACTAAGAAAATTGTAATAGTCTAGAAAAGGTTTGTCAAAACAATCCCTTTGGTTTAGGTCTTTAAACTCTCCTTAGCTATTCATTTGATGTGAACCATTGCAAATAAAATAGCTTAATCCTAGAAATGCAAATAATATATAATTCATCTTCAAATCAATTGCTAGACACTTACTAAATGATATTAAATTAAAAAATGAATTAATGGATAAATAAACTCAATATATGTTTCTTTTTGGAATTTTAACTTACCTACCTAACTAGCTATGGAGCTTAGAATTAGTAGATTCAACTAATGTTTCATAAAACTTACTCAACATTTTTATTTGAAATAGGAAATTATTCATATTTACCTTCTGAGTCACTTTTTTTTTCTTTTACAGTCAGGGTCTCACTCTGTCACCCAGGCTGAAGTGCAGTGGTAGGATCACAACTCACTGCAGCCTCAACCTTCCAGGTCAGGTGATCCTCCCACCTCTGCCTCCTGAGTAGCTGGGACTACAGATGCATACCACCACTCCTAGCTCATTTTTTTTTTTTGCATGTTTTTTGTAGTTTTCGCCATGTTGCCTAGGCTGGGTTCTAAACTCCTGTGATTAAGCAATCTGCCCACCCGAGCCTCCACAAAGTGCTAGGATTACAGGTGTGAGCTACTGTGCCTTGCCCTGAGTCATCTTCAATGTTTTAGAATTTCCACAAAATTAAGAAATAAGATGAAAGAAAATAAATTTTCTATATTGTGCAGTATTTTGATGATGGCTGGTCATCAACATTCACTTAATCACTTATTCATTAAAGGGAATCCTAGGATCAGAGAACCTTAGAAGCAACATTAGACATCACCTAACACAGGGCTCACAAATTGGTGACTAGTAGATCCCAGACAGGTTTTTCTTGACCAACACATTACTTTTTTTCCCTAAACATGATTTTGAACCCTTTACAAGGGTCAAGCACCTAATGGTGCTATAAGTTCTTAAGCGCTGTATTATCTCCTGGGCTTTTCACCCAGCAGCCTCAAAAACTTTTTCCTATTTGTTTGATTCCCATGGTTATTTAATACATAAATTCTAGTCCAACAACTCACTCTACAGATTAGACCCAGAATGTAAGTAGATATGATGTGTTAATGTTAAAAGTCAGCATAAGGCAGCAGTTCTAAAAGTAAAGCATGAATTCCTGGTTCTTGGGGGAATTTCTAGATGTATCAGGGGTTAGTTTCTCACACCATTATATATGGCAGTAGCCAGTGTGCAAAGCTCTTTCAGGTTGCCAGGGAGAGCTTTATACTCAGGGTCTGTCTGTCTGGTGATGGAGATTTATTGAAAGGATATGAGAAAGGAAGAAAAGAAACCATGGTAGCAATTGAAAGACCAGGCCTCGGGAACTAAAGCCTAGTGTAAAATGTAACAGTGGATTCAGTAATCTTCCATTCTCATGACTTATTGGCTCCTCTGTTTCTCTCTCCACTTTTCCATCCTAGCTCACTACTCCCTGTCTCTTAATATATATTGTATTAAAAATCCGGAAGGAAAATATTCGATTGATTCAATTGTCACGATATAGAATCACTTTCCTTCATGGGTTAGTTCTCACCTCAGATTCCTGGCTATCCTGGGAATCAGCATTTATCAGGTATTTTGACCACAACCTGCAGCAATAAATATATTTTACATGTGATCTTATGCATGCATGCATAGACTTTTTAAAAGATGGAGTCTTGCTCTGTCACCCAGTCTAGAGTGCTGTGGCGCAATCTGAGCTCACTGCAACCTCTGCCTCCCAGATTCAAGCGATTCTCCTATCTCAGCCTCCCGAGTAGCTGGGACTACAGGCGCGTGCCACCATGCTTGGCTAATTTTTGTGTTTTTAGTAGAGATAGGGTTTCACCATGTTGGCCAGGCTGGTCTCAACCTCCTGACTTCAGGTGATCCACCTGCCTCGGCTTCCCAAAGTGCTGGGATTATTGGCATGAGCCACCGTGCCTAGCCATTTATACTTTCTTAAGATAATAATAATAAAAAAAAATTAAGATAAAAATAAAAGATAAAACTATGTTTTACACTCTGATAATTTCTGTTCTTAATCAGTCCTATCCTGTCCCATTCTATTCTATTCATTTAGCTGGTTATGCCATGCTGAATTGATTTCATAACTGCAAGCTTGTACAACAATGCTATAGATCGGTGTTTCTCAAACTTTAACATATACACGAGTCACCTGGGGATCTCATTAAAAATGCAGATTCTGATTCAGTAGGTCTGAGATACTGTGTTTCTAACAGACCTCAGTGATGCTGACACTGCCAGTCTGTGTCCCACACTTTGAGAAGTAAGCCTGTAGGGAGTTTGTCTTTGGTTCTTGTGGCCCAATCCCCGGTTTAATCAGCCAAGGCCAGGGCTTAGAATCTTATTATAAAGTGGCTGGGTGCGGTGGCTTACACCTGTAATCCCAGCACTTTGGGAGGTCAAGGCCGGTGGACCATCGGAGGTCAGGAGTTTGAGACTAGCTTGGCCAACATGATGAAACCCCATCTCTACTAAAAATACAAAAATTAGCTGGGCATGGTGGTGTGTGCCTATAATCCCAGCTACTCAGGAGGAGGCTGAAGCAGGAGAATCACTTGAACCTGGGAGTTGGAGGTTGCAGTGAGCCAAGATCACGTCACTGCACTCCAGCCTGGGCAACAAGAGCAAAACTCTGTCTCAAATAATAATAATAATCATCTTCATCATCATCATCATCATCACCTTACTATAAAGTTTGGAGATCTATGCACAAAGATCTTTGGCTATTTTGCTGAGAAAGAGCTGTGGCTGTGATAGACATTCAGAACAGCAGAGACTCTTATCAAGTACAGCAACATTTAGTTCAGATCTTAAACGCGATCGTGTTCATTTAATGAATATTTATTTATAGAAAATTTACTATGTGCCAGGCCCAGTTCCAGGATAAGACAAAGTCTTTCTTTTATATTTTACATGCTAATGGAGTGAACAATTACATCTATAATTTCAGGTTATGGTAAGTCAAATGAAGAGAAATGAATGAAGCAGGGTGAGGGGAAAGACCATGGCAATGTGAGGTGTTTGATGTGTTAGATTAGGTGTTTAGACAATGCCTTACAAGGCCAGTGACATTTGACAGAGACCCAAATGAAGAAAGACAACCTTGGGAAGATCTAGAGGAAGGACAGTCCACGCAGAGAGAACAGCAAGGGCACAGGTACTCAGGTGGGAAAAAAGTGATGTTGGAGGGTTCAGCAAGAAGGCGGGGCTGGCTAGAGAGGAGTAAGACAGGAAAGATGAAGTCAGGTAGGGAAGTAGCCCTGATCAGGGAGGACATTACAGGCTGAGTTAAGTTTGGATTTTATTCTGAAGGTGACTGGAAACACTGAAGGGTTTTGAGCAGGAAAATGACATGAAATTTTAGTTTTAAATGACTGCTCTGGTGAATATGTGGCGAGTACAATATAGAACAAGCTTATCCAACCCACAGCCCGTGGGCCACATTTGGCTCAGGATGGCTTTGAATATGGCCCAACACAAATCTGTAAACTTTCTTAAAATATTATGATTTTTTCTGATTTTTTTAAGCTCATCTGCTATCATTAGTGTTAATTTATTTTATGTGTGGCCCAAGACAATTCTTCTTCCAATGTGGCCCAGGGAAGTCAAAAGATTGGACATCTCTGCTTAGGTCAGGAGTAGAAGTTGAAGACTGGTTAAGGCGTTATAGTAATAGATCATATTGACTCATTGTGTCCACTGATTGGATTGTGCCAATTTGTTTTTTTTAGAAGTGAGAATAAATTGAAGTATTTAGCACTGCTGAAAGACTATAAGATTGAAAATGTAAAGATACTCATTTATATTAAGAGCTTTGTTGATAATTGACATCTAGCAATGCAGGATGCAAAATTCAACAAAGGATAGTGAAAAAATATAATAGATTTCCCTATTTTTCCATAAACCCAGATTTCTAGGTGAGCTCCAAGCCTGCACAGCATCAGCCTGACCTCCATTCTCCAATGTCCAGATACCAGAATAGAAAATTTCATCTGCCTAGAATAATCTAGTGTTCAATGTCCTGAGACTGACTTAAGTAACAGGAAATGATATGGTTTTTGTTTTAAATAATAAAGTAATGAATATTGGTTAAAGGCACCATCACCCTCATCTCTCATAGGTGGTAACCTTCTCCCTCTGGGCCATCTTGTTCAAATCTGATCTTGCTGCTCTTATTTCTCATATTATACTAAATCTAAGATGTCATCATGTGGAGAATGATGTGCCATTTTTTAGTATAACACAGAGAAAGAAAAAAGATACCAACACTGCCAATTAAGTAGACATACCATCACATATAAGATGAACCTCAACTTCAGAGATGTCAAAATGTGAAAAATATGTCCTTCTTAAAAATTATGAGGTATGTATTTTTATCATTATCCAGCTACTCAGAAACCTAGAGGTCATTGTAGGCTATGCTCTCTCAACTCCCATATCCTATCAATAACGGGGCACTAGAATTTCTACTTCTCAAATCTCACAAATTCTTGCCTTATCTTTCACCTTGGAACACTCTTATCTGTTCTAGCCTGAACAACTTTATTAACTACCAAGTCACTCTCCACATTAAAAGCAGAATGATAATCCAAAATATAGATCTGATAATTACACTACTAGATTAAAAACTTCATTATTATCTAGTTTCTTTCTGGTCAAGTCTAATCTTTCCATAATCTAAACATACTTTGTGATCTTGATCTTGTCTCTACCTTTTTTTTTTTTGAGACAGAATTTCGCTCCTGTTGTGCAGGCTGGAGTGCAATGGTGCAATCTCGGCTCACTGCAGCCTCCACCTCCTCAGTTCAAGTGATTCTCCTGCCTCAATCTCCCAAGTTGCTGGGATTACAGGCGCCCGCCACCACACCCGGATAATTTTTGTATTTTTAGTAGAGACAAGGTTTCATCACGTTGGCCACACTGGTCTTGAACTCCTGACCTCAGGTGATCCGCCTGCCTCAGCCTCTCAAAGTGCTGGGATTACAGGCATGAGCCACCGCACCCGGCCTCTACCTCCTTTTTAAGTAGGTTCAGGAAAATACAAAAAACTAGCATGTAAAAAATGTATTACCTTCTTCTGTAGTGGCTTCCCCTTCTTTTATTTTTTCCTTCCTTGAGACAGGGCCTCACTCTGTCACTCAGGCTGGAGTGTAGTGGTGCAATTATGGCTCACTGTAGCCTCAACCTCCCAGGCTCAAGCAACCCTCCCAGCTCAGTCTCTGGGAGACTAGGACTACAAGTGCATGCCACCACACCTGGCTAATTTTTGTATTTTTTGTAGAGATAGGGTTTTGCCATGTTGCTAAGGCTGGTCTCAAACTCCTGAACTTAAGTGATCTTCCTACCTTGGCCTCCCAAAGTGTTGGGATTACAAGTATGAGCTACCTTGCCTAGCCCCTTTCTCCCTTTTCTGTCTTGAGAATGCCTACTTATCCTTCAATAATTGGTTTAAAGTTTGCCTCCTTAGTAAATGTTTTTGGTGCCCTCTGTACCCACTCTCCAAGGATCTGCTTTTTTTCTTCTACAGTAGTTAACTTATAGGCCCCTACTTTCGCCTCTATCCAGTGTTATAATTGCTGGCCCTTCTGCATTGTGAGCCCCTTAAGGTCAACAAACATAATCTATATATCATCACATCCTTAACACACAGCATTGGTCCTGGCACACAAGTAGGCCCGTACCAAATGTTTACCATTAATAAGGAAATGGTGTGGCCAGCCATGGTGGCTCACGCCTATAATCCCAGCACTTTGGGAGGCCGAGGTGGGCGGATCACCTGAGGTTGGTAGTTCAAGACCAGCCCAACCAACATGGAGAAACCCTGTCTCTACTAAAAATACAAAATTAGCCGGGCATGGTGGCACATGCCTGTAATCTCAGCTACTCGGGAGGCTGAGGCAGGAGAATCGCTTGAACTTGGGAGATGGAGGTTGCAGTGAGCTGAGATCATGCCATTGCACTCCAGCCTGGGCAACAAGAGTGAAACTCTGTCTCAAAAAAAAAAAAAAAAAAAAAAAAAAGGAAATTATGTGAAGCTGAAAAAAAAAAGTCACCCTTAATAAATAATATGAGATCTAACGGTTATAAGATATCAATTATTCCATCTTTGAAGGGGGAGGTTAGGACCAAAGAAAAGACACGGTCCCTCTCGCCTTTCTCAGCCCCCATTGTAAAGTCCACTGCTGTTGCATAGAATCCAGAGTACTATGGAGCCCTGATCCTGGAACCCTCTGTGGCCACAGTGGTCCCTGAAGTAAGTTTGTGAGGCAAAGCAACCTGGGTGACTATAGAATGGAATGTAGGGGTGCCTTTTTGTCAGCCACCATTGTATTCAACAAAAGTAGTCTAAACTTATAATCAGTTGATCCATGTGGCTTATCACTAGAAATTATCTTATGAAATATCAATCAATGTTTCAAAAAATCACAATTGGTAATTTTCAAAGTTATTCAACCATATTGTGAAAGAGCAATAGCCCCTGTAAAACTTTTCTCTATAACTCTCCTTTAAGAATAGGTTGTCAAAAATCAGAAAATTCCAAATAAAACTGAATAGTTCAATGTACAGATTGTTCTTTAAATTCTTCTAAGGCCAAGGTGATGATTTTCTTTCCATTTCACATCTTTCTACACCATAGCACCTCATAGAGTGCCAGTACCTTGTGGATACTTAATACATGTTGATTGAAAAATGTTGAAAGAAAAATCTTAATTTGAAAAATTTTGTAACTTTAATTTTGCCTTGGGCTTATTTCTTTCAAACTTGGATAAATAACAGGGTAAAACATAGTCAGTCTCTAACCCACTAAAATCATGACTGGCTTCCTTATGCCCCTATATTACTACAATATAAATATCACAATAAATATTCAAAGTGGTGTTCAAGCAGTAGAAGGTCAAAAAGCAATAGGACTATATTACAGGGAAGGCATGAAGACCCAAATTTCTTCTTATGTAATATTACTCTAATTGTATGGTCTACAGAGTGGTGAGAGGTTTGAACAATAAGAGGGAGTATAAGGACTGTTCAAGAAGTAAAGGGAGAAATAAGAAAACAATTATTTTGAGAAAGACAATTTACATTACATCAAGCCATTTTAAAAATGTCATTTTGTAGTAAAAAGTGGTTGAAGGTGTGAACCTATAATCCCAGCTACTCAGGAGGTTGAGGTGGGAGGATTGAGTGAGCTCCAGACTTCAACCCTGTCTCACACACGCAACAAAAAAAGGTGAAAAGAAAGTATTTTTTAAAAATAAAAGATGCGTTCATGCAATGTTAGTGCCCTGAAGGACTCAAAAGAAATGAAAACAGCCCTTCAGCATCTGTATCAGCCAGAGACTATGTAGCATACTGGTTAAGATATGAATTTTTTAAGCTGTTGGTTCTTTTTGCTCTTTTTTTTAAGAGTTTAAAATATTTTTTAATTAACAAAAATTGTATGTATTTATCACATGCAACATATTTGAAATATGTACACACTGTGGACTGACTACATTGAGCTAATTAATATATGCATTGCCGAACATACTTATCATTTTATATGATGAGAAGACTTAAAATCCACTCTCTTAGCAACTTTCAAGACTATAATACATTGTTATTTACTATGGTCTCCATGTGCTACAATAGATCTCTTGAACGTATTCCTCCTACCTAACTGAAATTTTGTCTCCTTTGACCAATATTTCCCCAACACCCCGCCTCCCCACCTCTCTCCAGCCCCTGGTAACCAGCATGCTACTCTCTACTTTTATGATTCTGACTTTTGACTTTTTAAAATTCCACAAATGGGTGAGATCATGCAGTATTGTCTTCCTGTGCCTGACTTATTTCACTTAACATCATGTTCTCCAGGTTCATCCATGTATTTCCAAATGACAACCTGGTTGTCTTCCCTTTTTAAGGATGGATTTTTCTTCCTTTTAAGGCTGAATGTTATTCCATTGTGTATACATTTTCTTTATTCATTCATCTGTTGATAGACACTTAGGTTGATTCCATATCTTGGCTATTGTGAAAAATGTTGCAATGAACATGGGAGTGCAGATATCTCTTTGACATACAAATTTCATTTCCTTTGGATAAATATCCAGTAGTGTGATTGCTAGATCATGTGGTAATTCTTTTAAGATATGAGTTTTAAGGTCAGACTTCCTTTAATTGAATCTTGCCTATACTACTTACTGTATGATCTTTGTCTGTCAAATTCCTTCATTTCTGCTGCCTCAGTTTCTTCACCTGCAAAATGGGAAAATAATAATATTTACTTCATTAGGTTTTTATGTAGTTTAAATGGGATAAAGCTGTAATGAACTTAGAATGGTGCCTGGCACATACCAAGTTTCTACTAGATGAATGTTGCTTCGATCAGTCCTCTTCAGTCAGAAAGGAAACTATGAAGTTAGCAGTCATTTATAGGGGGGTAAATAAGAATTTTGAGTTCCTAATTATTTTTATAGACTTATTAGGGGAGATGAAGCTTTGAGGTCAAACACATCTGGGTTTGTCTTTGGGGAAATTTATTTACCTTTTCTAACATCATCCTTTTCATCTGTAAAATGGGCAAAAGATTATAACTAAGTCATGTAGTTGTTGTGAAAAGTAAATGAAATTAGTTATGTAAAATCCTCAACAGAAAGCTCACAGAGTGCTTAATAAGTGGCAGCTCTTGCTATTAGTAATAATTAATTACATTGATCTGTATTTTAGAGATATATCTTCTTAGTTTCCTAAAATTACCCAATTCAAAAAAGAGCTTAAAATGTTTATTACACAAACCTATTCTTGAATATTCTGTAATAACCATTGCCTACTTAATTTTTAGAGCTAATTAGAATTATTAAAAATGTATAAATTTTGAAGGCATACTCTATTTTATATTACCTAAATATATGAACAATGTTGAGATTTCAAAATGGGGACCACATAGAAACATTAAAACAATTATATTACTTAACCTGTTTTTTTTAAAAAAATCACAGTTTCTAGTTGTGAAGTTCTATGTGCAAAAATCAAAAAGAAAAAAATCAAAGCAAAAATACTGGTAAACAGGCCAGGCATGGTAGCTCACACCTGTAATCCCAGTACTTTGAGGCCAGGTGTTCAAGACCTGCCTGGCCAACATGACAAAACCACATTTCTACTAAAAGTACAAAAATTAGCTGGATGTGGTGGCGTACACCTGTAATCCCAGCTACTTGGGAGGCTGAGGCATGAGAATTGCTTGAACCTGGGAGACGGAGGTGGCAGTGATCTGAGATCATGCTGCTGCACTCCAGACTGGGTGACAGAGTGAGACTGTCTCAAAAACAAACAAACAAACAAACAAAAAAACAACAACGAAACTGGTACACAAAGGCATATCTTGTTGATCACTGCAATGAAGAGGAGGCAACACAAGGTTGATAGAAGCCTAGTAAAGGATGCAATATATTTGAAGGGATAGGTCATGTTTTATTTCCCTTTTCGTAACCCTATATGGCTCTGGCACAGTGGTGTTCTGATTCATAGGCCTCAATTCTAAGGAGATATTCTTCCAACCAGCATATTCTTATAAATGATATAATTTAAATGATGATAATAAAAAATCAAAGGTAGTTGCTGAAATCGACTTGGAAGACTTGGGAGAGAAGCAGATAGAACATGAACAAGAAAAGATCAGCTCAGATTGAGTCTTCAAATAATTTTAAGAGGCATTTGTTTAGAAAGACACTTCTAGGGATCTATATGTTCAGAGAGAAAAAGAATGAATTTAAAGATGATGTCATGGCTATGCATTTGTTTAATGGAAGGGACAATATTAATGGTTAAAGAAAATGTGCTTTTATATAACTTGAAAAGTTAGAAATTGATACACAACCCCAAAACACTTCATCGACTAGGAATGTATTTTCCCCTGAGGCTCAAGAACTTTAAAGCCGCATGAAATATTTCATTGTCTTGTGATTCATAATGCTGGTACATCTTACATCACACTCACTTAAAAAACAGGGCTTGTTTCTATACATCATCTTCCCAGAGAGAAACTAAGGAACATGAAGGTGAGTTATAGTGTCAGAAATAAGATCTTCACTCCTATATTAGACATTTTTGTTTACTTCCTCTATGATATCTCCATACCTGACTTTTAAGTTTCTGCTTCCAGTATACCATATGCTCATAGGTTTTTCAATTTCTACCAGTCTGCAACAGTTTGATTTTGGTTGGAATTAGGCAGGTGGTACCTGAAGGCCCTCTACATACATTTGTTCTGATTTCAAAAGGAATGAGTCAGTATACCAGAGTGGTTAAAATTCATTATTAGGTTTCAGACAGATCCAGTTCAAATTCAGATCTGACTTACGTACTTCAAGTCTCTAAGCCTCAGTTTTTCTCATTTGTAAAAAAAGTATAGTAATAATAATATTGACTCCATCTGATTGTCGAGAGCATTAATTGTATGTAAGGAACTGTGGTAAAAACTAAAGGCATGATAATTATTTTTGAGCTCTTTTATTATCTAATGTTTAGAGAATTATAGGACTTACAGGATGGCATTTACTTATTAAGATGGGAACTCAAGGGGCCGGGCGCGGTGGCTCAAGCCTGTAATCCCAGCACTTTGGGAGGCCGAGACGGGTGGATCACGAGGTCAGGAGATCGAGACTATCCTGGCTAACACGGTGAAACCCCATCTCTACTAAAAAAATACAAAAAACTAGCCGGGCGAGGTGGCGAGCGCCTATAGTCCCAGCTACTCGGGAGGCTGAGGCAGGAGAATGGCGTAAACCCGGGAAGCGGAGCTTGCAGTGAGCTGAGATCCGGCCACTGCACTCCAGCCTGGGCAGACACAGACTCCATCTCAAAAAAAAAAAAAAAAAAAAAGATGGGAACTCAAGTCTTTCTTGCTTCATGGAGTATCCTTAAGCAATAACAGTCTCTTCTGCATTTAATATTAATTGTGTACTTTGAAATACCTTTATTATTATTTTCTATGGTAGATTATTATCTCAATGAATGGAATAAAAAGACTGGAAATGTGACTTCTGCTTCTGGTAAGATGCAGTAGATGTACTTTTCCCTATTCCTTCCATTAAGTACAACTTAAAACCCTAGATATTATCTATAAAACAAATATAAATAGACTATGAAAGGTGGAGGGAAGAAGGCAGACCAGCTGGGGACCTTGGAACCCAAGGAATGACATGGTAGTGAATTATTTAGGTTTTCTTTTTGCTTCATATATCCTGGATTGGGTGGCTGGGGAAGACTATAATCCAAATCGCAACAAGCACAGACCAAAAAGTTAAAGCCCCTCAAAAAGCCTGCTTTCTCTAACTAAAAAAACCAGGAATAATGCAGCCTAAAAGGACAGAAAACTTTGAGATAATAACCAATCTATTTCAGCCAAACACCATAGAAAAAAATGGCCACATCCCTCTCCACACCAGGAAAGGCCAAATGGCAGGCTTAGACCTCCATCATTTCCAGGCTGAAATAAAGCACCCCAACTACCCCACCAGTGTGGTGTCAGAGAAGACTAAGTAGGGAGCTGGAATTTTTGTGTCCATTAGGCAGCAATGAGCCCCCAGCTGCCATGCTTCACAATGACAGTATAAACCATGTAGAGGCCTGGTCTTCCACTCCCACCAAGTAATAATGAGATGCCCTCCCTCCCTACTGTGGTGGTGTAGAGGAGGCTAGGTGGAGAGACAGGACTCTCACTACTGCCCAGCAGTAATGAGACCACACTCCTCCATCCCTCTGGGATGTCAGTAGAAAACATACAAAGAGGAGTGTTGAGACACTCCTACTCCTCTAAGCCAAGGAGGCCTAGTGTGAAGCCAGAACACATAGCCTTTCTCAGAAAGAACAAGGAGTTCCTGACCTGAGTTGTCAATGAAGACTGAGTACTGAGCTCCTACCCCTACCTGGTAATAATGAGGTAACATTCTGCCAACCCACTTTCCCTGCTAGAGTGGTATCAGAGAAAGCCAGCTAAAACAGAAAGTTTAAATAAGATTCAGAGTCTTGTAACATAATGCTTCAAAAATCCCCATTTCAATAGTAAATCACTTGTCATGCCAAGAACTAGGAAGATCTCAAACTGAATGAAAAAAGACGTTATCAACTCCTAGATGACAAGAGAGTTTAGAATTATCTGGAAAATATTGTAAATGAGCCACTAAAGATGTTTCAATGAGCAATTACAAACATGCCTGAAATAAATTTAAAAAAAATAGAAAGTTTCAGCAAATAGAAAGTCTCATTAAAGAAATAGAAGACATATCAAAGGGATATAGAAGAAGAATCAAAGGGAAATTTTAGAACCAAAAATATAACTAGTATAAAAATGAAAAAGCAGAATAGAGAAGACAAAACAAAGAATCAGTAAACATGAAGACACAGCAATAGAAATTACCCAATCTGAACAACAGAGTTAAAAGCATACCGGGAAAAAGAAAAATGAACATACCCTTAGAAACCTAAGGAACTATAACAAAAGATCTAACTTTTATGTTAATAGAGTACCAGAAGGAGAGGATAAAGAGGTACTTAAAGAAATAAGACTGAAAACTTCCCAAGTTTTACAAAAGACATAAACCTATAGATTCTAGAAACTGAGTGAATGTGATAAACCTAAAGAAATCTATAACAAGACATATCACAATCAAACTTCTAAAAATTGAAGCAAACAATCTTGAAAGCAATGAGAAAAAAATGACACTTTACCCAATATTACCAGGGTATAAACAATTCAAATAACAGTGGATTTCTCATTATAAATCATGGAAACAGAAGGAAGTGGCACAACATTTTTCAAGTTATGAAAGCAAAGAATCATCAACTCAGGATTCAGCAAAAATATCCTTCAGGAATGAAAGAACAATAAAGACATTCTCAGATGAAGGAATATCAAGAGAACTTGTTTCCAGCTGACTTACCCTTAAAAAATGGCTAATGAAAATGTTCTAAACAAAAAGAAAATGATAAAAGAAGGAATCTTGGAACATCAGAAAAGAAGAAAGAATAACACAAGAAAGATAAGCAAAAATATGGGTAAATACAATAGATTTCTTTCTCTTTTTGAGTTTTCTAAATTATGTTTGACGGTTGAATTAAAAAGTTACAATACTGTCTGATGTGGTTTTAAATGCAGGTAGAGAAAATATTTAAGGTAATATAATATAAATGGGGGATATGTAAAATGATAAAAAGGGAGATAAATTTCCACATTTCACTCTAACTGGTAAAATAACACCACCAGTAGACCATGATAAGTTATGCATATGTAGTGTAATACCTAGAGCAACCAATATAAAAATAAAAATTTTCATTTTAAAACACTGTAGATAAATAAAAACGGAATTCTAAAAAATGTTAAGTAACCTACGGAAAGGAAGGAAAAAAACAGAGAAATTAAAAGGAGAGGACAAAGAAGAAAAATAAAACAAAATAGCATACTTATGTCCCCAAATGACAATAATTACATTGAATGTAAATGGTCTAAACACACCAAGTAAAAGACAGATATCAGTAGAGTGGATTAAAAACATGACCCAAATATATGCTTTCACAAGAAACTCATTTCAAATATAATAATGTAGGTAGATTGTAAGTGAAGAATAGAAAAAGATATATCATGTAGACATTAGTGAAAAACAATTAGTGGTAGCTATATTAATATCAGATAAAGTCGACTTCAGAACAAAGAAAATTACCAGACAGAGAAGAACAACATAAATGAAAAAATGTCAATTCACCAAGAAGACTTAGCAATCCTAGATGATTATGCACTTTACAACAAAGCTGCAAAATATGTGAAGAAAAAACTGATAGATCAGAAAGAAGAAACAGGCAAATTCATGATTATAGTTGTGGAGAACACAACACCCTTCTCAATAGTGGAGAGAAAAACTGGACAGAAAATCAGCAAAGATATAGAAGAACTCAACAACAGCATTGACTGGCAGTATCTAATCAACATTTATAGAACATTCCATAAGACAACAACAAAATACCCATTCTTTCCAAGTGCCCATAGAACTTGATACCAAAAGAGATGATATCCTGAGCCACAAAACAAGCTTCAACAATTTGAAAATAGTTGAAATTATATGGAATATGTTCTCTGACCACAATGGAATCAAACTAGAAATAAACAATTTGAAAGGTAACAGGAAAATCTTCAAACACTTGAAAACTAAACAATGCATTTCTAAATAATCAGTAAGTCAATGGGGAAGTCACAAAGGCATTTTTCATTTTTTATTTTATTTTATTTTTATTTTTATTTATGCGTTTATTTGAGACAGGGTCTCTTTCTTTATCACTCAGGCTGGAGTGTAGTGGTGCGATCTTGGCTCACTGCAAACTTCGCCTCCCAGTTCAAGGGATTCTCCTGCCTCAGCCTCCCAAGTAGCTGGGATTACAGGTGCCTGCCACCATGCCTGGCTAATTTTTGCATTTTTAGTAGAGACAGGGTTTCACCATGTTGGCCAGGCTGGTCTGAAACTCCTGGCCTCCCAGTGATCCACCTGCCTTGGCCTCCCAAAGTGCTGGGATTACAGGTATGAGCCACTGTGCCCGGCCACAGAGAAAATTTTTTAAAATTTTTAAAAAATAAGCTGAGCAGAATGAAAATGACAAAACAACATATCAAAATGTGTATGACACAGCTAAAGCAGTGCTAAAAAATTTTAAGCACTAAGTGCACACATTATGAAACAGAAAAAGCCTAAAATCAATAATTGAATCTCTTGAGAGCTTAGAAAGAAAGCAAAATAAAACTAAAGCAAGCAGAGGGAAATAATGAAGATAAAAGCAGAAATCAATAAAATCAAAAGTAGTAAAACAATGAAGAACAACTATTTTGATTCTTCCTTTGAGTGAGATCATGTGGTATTTGTCTTTCTGTTTGGCTTTTTTCACTCAACATAATGTCCTCCAGTATCATCCATGTTGCTGCACATGACAGAATTTCATTCATTTTTGTAGCCGAATGATATTCCATTTTGTATATATACTACATTTTCTTAATCCATTCATCCATTAATGGACACTTAAGTTGATTCCATGTCTAGGCTATTGTGAATAGTGCTGTCATAAATATGGGAGTGCAGGTAAATCTTTGACATACTGATTTCAATTCGTTTGGACATATATCCAATAGTGGAACTGCTGGATTGTATGGTAGTTCTATTTGTAATTTTTTGAGGAATCTGCATAGTATTTTTCACAACAGCGGTACTAATTTACATTTCTACGAGCAGTGTATAAGTTTCCTTTTCTCCACATGGTGGTTACCAGAGGCTGGGGCTGCTACAGGGAAGGGGAGAATGGGAAGATACTGGTCAAAGCATACATAATTACAGTTAGGAGAATTCAGTTCAAGAGATCTGTTGTACAGCAAGGTGACTACAGTTACTGATGATATAGTGTACTCTTGAAAACGTAAAGAGAGTAGATATTATGTGCTTTTACCACAAAAAAAAAGATACCCGTGAGGTAATACATTTGTTAATTAGTGAGATTTAACCATCTAATAATGTGTCTGTACTTCAAAATATCATGTTGTACATAATAAAAATGTACAATGTTATCTGTCAATTTAAAAATGTAATAATAAAAAAATAGAGAAAATGATGAAATTGGAAGCGAAAAAACAATAGAGGAAAACAATGAAACAAAGAGCAGAGTCCTTAGAAAGATCAATCAAACCTCTGGCTAGACTGAAAAAGAAAAAGGAAACATGAATTATTAATATATTTGTTTAAATGTTAGTATCATGAATGAAATAGGGATATCACTATAGACTTTGCAGACATGAAAAAGACAGTAAGATAATAATTTGTACAACTCTACACATATAAACTCCACAGCTTAGATGAAATAAAAGAATTCCTTGAAAAACAAACTATTACAACTCACCCAACATGAAAGAGATACTTTGAATAGACCTATAACCATTAAGGAAATTGAATTTGTTATTCAACAACTTACAAAAAAGAAACAAGCCTAGATGCTTTCACTGGAGAATTCCAACCAACATTTAAAGAATTAATGCCAAGTATACATTTTCTCTTACCTCTTCCAGAATATAGAAGAGAAACACCTCTTAATTCATTTATGAAGCTAGTATTACCCTGATGCAAAAGCAAAGACAGTACAAAGAAAGAAAACTACAGACCAATATCCTTCATGAATACAGATGCAAAGATCCTTAACAAATATTAGCAAATAGAATTCAGGCATACATACATATGTATATATATCCACAAAGAATTATAAACCATACCAAGGGGTTTTTATTGTTGGGGTGCTTAGTTGATTTAGTATTTGAAAATCAATCAATGTAATTCACCATATTAATAGGCTAAAAATTAATTATATGATTATATCAATCAGTGCAGAAAAAAATTTGACAAAATTCAATACTCATATATGATTTTTAAAACTCAGAGGGCTGGATGTGGTGGCTCACACCTGTAATTCCAGCACTTTGTGAGGCTAAGGTGGAAGGATTGCTTGAGGCCAGAGTTCAAGACCAGCCTAGGCGACATAGTGAGACTTGTCTCTACAAAACATTTTTTAAAAATTAGCTGGGCATGGTGGCATGTTCCTGTGGTCCCAGCTACTTGGAAGGCTGAGGTGGGAGGATTGCTTGAGCCCAGGGTTTGAGGCTGCAGTGAGCTATGATCACACTGCTGCACACCAGCCCATGTGACAGTTTTTGTTTGTTTATTTGTTTAAGAGACAAACAAAAGAATATATACTTGATTTATGTGAGCTTACATAATAAAAACTCTCAGAGATATAGGAATAGCAGAGAACTCCCTCAATTTGATCAAGATCATCTACCAAAAAAACTATAGATCGCATTATACTCAATGGCGAATGCTTTCCCACTAGGATCAGGAACAAGTCAAGGATGTCTGTTGTCACCCTTCTTATTCAACATAGTGCTAGGAGTCCTAGCAAGTGCAGTAAAACAAGAAAGTAAAAAGCATACAAATCACAAAGAAAGAAATAAAACTGTCACTATTTGCAGATTACATAATTATCTAAATAGAAAATGCCAAGGAGTCTACAAAAATACTCCTACAACTGGTAGATGAATTCATCAAGGTCACAGGATAAGCTTACATAAATCAATTATATTTTTATATATCAGCAATTGTCACGTAGACACCAATAGTAAAAGTACAATACCATTTATGATTGCTCAAAAAATTGAAATATTTAGGTGTAACCATCACAAAACAGGTACAGGAATTTAATGCTGAAAACTACAAAACACTGCTGAAAAAAATGAAACCCCTAAATAAATGAGAGACACACCATGATCATGGATTGGAAGACTCAGCATAGTAAGGATATCAATTTTCACTGATTTGATAGACAAATTTAATCCATTTGCTACCAAAATCTCAGCAGATTTTTGTAAATATAGATGAGACTATTCTAAAACTTATATGAAAAAAAACCCAAAAGAAGTAGACGAATTAAAATTATTTTGAAAAAAAAGAATTAAGTGGGAATCTATCCAATTTCAAGGTGTATTATATAGCTTCATTATGAAGTACTGGTGGACAGAGAGACACACATAGATCAATGAGATAGGATAGAGCCCAGGAATAGACCCGCACAAGTATGTGCAACTGATTTTTTTTTTTTTTTTTTTTTGAGAAAGGGTCTCACTCTGTCACCCATGCTGGAGTGCAGTGGTGCAATCCCAGCTCACTGCAACCTCTGCCTCCTGGGTTCAAGCAATTCTTGTGCCTTAGCTACTGAATAGCTGGGATTACAGGTGAGTGCCACCATGCCCAGCTAATTTTGTATTTTTAGTAGAAATGGGGTTTTGCCATGCTGGCCAGGCTGGTCTCTAACTCCTGGACTCCAGTGATCCGCCTGCCTCAGCCTCCCAAAGTACTGGGATTACAGGCATAATCCACTGTGCCTGTCCTCCAACTGATTTTTGACAAAGATACAAATGTAATTCAGTGGAAGAAAGATAGCCTTTAAAAAATGGTGCTAGAGTAATTGGACATTCATTTTAGAAAGCAAATCTCAACCCAAACCTCAGACCTTATCCAAAAATTAACTTAAAATGGTACAGGGACATAAATGTAAAATATAAAAGTATAAAACTTTTAGAAATAATAGGGGAAAATGTTTGAGATCTAGAGATAGGCAAAGAGTTCTTAGACTTGACAAGGAAAACATGATCCATAAAAGGAAAAATTGACATATTGGACTTTATCAAAATTAAAAACATTTGCTGTTGAAAGATTCTATTAAAAAGATATAAGGACAAGGAGTAATGTTTACAATATATAAAGAACTCTCAAAACTCAACAGTTAAAAAAATCCAGAAAGTCAGGTACTGCATGTTCTCATTTATAAGTGGTAGCTAAATAATGTGTACAAATGAACAGAAAGGGAAGAATAATAGACACCGAAGACTCGGAAGAGGAGGAGGATGGGGGAGGGGAGATGGGGTTGAGGAATGAGAAATTACTTAATAGGTACAATGTATATTATTTGGGTGATAGTTACACTAAAAGCTCAAACTTCACCACTAGGCAATATATCCATGTATTAAAACTGCACTCGTACCCCTTAAATTTATAGAAATAAAAAATTAATTACTTAAAAATATATAACCAAAAAAAATTTTTTTAATCCAATTATAAAATGGACAAAATAAATTTTACCAAGGAGAATATACAGATATCAACAAAGCATATACAAAGATGCTTAACATCATTAGATATTAGGAAAATGCAAATTAAAACCACAGTGCATAATACACGCCTATGGAGAAGGGCTAAATTTTTTAAAAACTTTAAAAAATTAGTGAAAACACCAAATTCTGGTGAGAATGGGGAAAAAAAAACTATCACTCCTACATTGCTGGTGGGAATACAAAATGATACATCTACTCTGGAAAATTTTTTTTTAAAGCTAAACATGTGAAGGTACCAAGAACATACATTGGGAAAGAACAATAAATGGGGCTTGGAAACTGGATATTTATATGCAGAAGGAGAAAATTAAATCCCTATCTCATATTATATACAAAAATCAGATCTAAATTGATTAGAAACTTAAATGTAAGACCTGAAACTATGAACCCACTATAAGATAACATTAGGGAAATGATCTAGGACATTGATTTGTGCAAAGATTTCTTGAGTAAGACCGCAAAAGCACAGGCAACTAAGCAAAAAATGGGCAAATGGGATCACAGCAGAGGAAACAATCAACAAAATGAAGAGACAATCCACAGCATGGGAGAAAAAATTTGCCAACTACCTATCTGACATGGGATTAATAACCAGAATATATAAGGAACTCAGACAACTCAACAGAAAAAATCCAAATTGAAAATGGGTGAAAGATATGAATAGACATTTCTCAAAAGAAGACATAGAAATGGTCAACAGGTATATTACAAAATGTTAATCAACATCACCAATCATCAGAGAAATGCAAATCAAAACTATGAGATATTATCTCAGTCCAGTTAAAATGACTTTTATAAAAAAGGCAATAATGGATGCTAGCGCAGATGGGGAGAAATTGGAACCCTCCAACACTGTTGGTGGGAATGTGAATTAGCACAGTCACTATGGAGAAGAGTATGGAGGCTTCTCAAACAACTAAAAATATAACTATCCAATGATCCAGCATTCCTCCTGCTGGGTATGGGATCCATATAAAAGGAAATCAGGATATTGAAGAAGTCTCTGTACTCCCATGTTTATTGCAGCACTATTCACAGTAGCCAGGATATGGAATCAACCTAGGTATCCATCGATGGATAAATGGACAAAGAAAATGTGGTACATATATACAATAGAAAATTATTCAGCCACAAAAAGGATGAAATTCTGTTATTTGCAACAATATGGATGGAACTGTAAGGCATTATGTTAAGTGAAATAAGCCAGGCGCAGAAAGACAAATATCACATGTTCTCATATGTGGGAGCTAAATATATTGATCTCATGAAGATACAGGGTAGAATGATCATTACCAGAGCCTGGGAAGGATACCAGAGGTGGGGAAAGGGGGATAAAGAGGGAATGGTTAATGGGTACAAAAATATAGCTAGAAGAAATCAGATATAATGTTTGGTAGCACAATAAGGTGACCATAGTTAACAGTAATTTATTGTATATTTCACAATAGCAGAGTGGAACTGGAATGTCCCTAACACAAAGAAATGATAAATGTTCAAGAAATGTTCAAGATGATGATATCCCAATTACCCTGATTTGATCATTACACATTTAATGCTTACATCAAAATATTACTTCTACCCTATAAATATGTGCAACCACTATGTATTCATAAAAATTAAAAATTAGAAAAAAACCTAAACATGCAACTATACAGTGACCCAGCAATTGCACTCCTGGGCATTTATCCCAGAAAATAACAATTTATATTCACATAAAAAGCTGTACACAAATATTTATAGCAGCTTTATTTATAAGAGTCAAAAATTGGAGGGCTGTGTGCAGTGTGTGGATCTCTTGAGCTCAGGAGTTAGAAACCAGCTTGGGCAACATGGTGAAACCTCGTTTCTACAAAAAAACCATATATATAAAAATTGGCCAAGTGTGGCGGTGCACGCCTATAGTCCCAACTACTCAGGAGACTGAGGTAGAAGGATGGCTTGAGCCCCATAGGCGGAGGTTGCAGTGAGCTGAGATTGCGCCACTGCACTCCGGCCTAGACAACAGAGTGAGACCTTGTCTCAAAAACAAACAAGCAAACAAACACCTGGAAACAATTTAGATGTCCTTCAATCCTTCAATGGGTGAATGTTTAAAAATCTGTGACACAGGCCAAACATGGTGGCTCACGCCTGTAATCTCGGCATGAGGCCGAGGCAGGCAGATCACCTGAGGTCGGGAGTTCAAGGCCAGCCTGATCAACGTGGAGAAACACCGTCTCTACTAAAAATACAAAATTAGCCAGGTGTGGTGGTGCATGCCTGTAATCCCAGCTACTCAGGAGGCTGAGGAAGGAGAATCACTTGAACCCAAAAGGGAGGTTGTGGTGAGCCGAGATTGTACCCTTGCACTCCAGCCTGGGCAACAAGAGCAAAATTCTGTCTCCAAAAAAAGAAAAAAATCTGTGACATACCAACACCATGAAATACTCCTCAGCAAAAAAAAGGAATGCATTCTTGATACATGCAGAAACCTGGATGAATCTTCAGAGAATTATGCTTAATGAAAAAATAAATCCTGAAAAGTTACATATATACAATTACATTTATGTAACATTCTTGAAATGACAAAAATTGTGGAAATTGAAACAAATTAGAGGTTCCCAGGGACTAAGGAGAGAGTCAAGGTAGGAGTAAAATGTGTGCAGCTATAAATGGGAAACACAGGGATTCTTGTGGTGTTGGAATTGTTCTGTATCTTGACTGTATTAATGTGAATATCCTAGTTGTGATATTATACTATAATTTTGCAAAATGTTACCATTAGAGGAAACTGGGTAAATTTTACATGGGATTTCTGGTTGTTTTTCTTTTCTTTTTTGTTTTGTTTTGTTTGTTATTTACAACTGCAAGTGAATCTCAAAGGAGACTTTTAGAAAACTATTAAATTATCCAGCCTTAGTTTACTATTTATTTGTAAAATGGAGGAAATAATAGCTGTACTACGTCCTGGAATTGGGCAGCTAAAGTTGGAAAATGCTAAATAACTTGGACATAGTGCTATAGACTTCTAGATCACAGAGTTGTCAGTAATTTTCTATTTCATTGCTATCCACATTATTTTTTTTCTGGACCACAGGTTGGACACTGAGGAGACTGGTGGGAAGCAGAGCAAAAGGTGCTTCTCATACCTTCTTCTCTTTCCAGCATCCAACCACACTTCCCTCTCCTCTCAGTCTTGCTTTCATCTGTTTTCCATATTAGAATTCTGAGGGATTTTGTAGAAGAAAAGAGGCTTTTACTTACGTTTTGAAACCAACTCATCTAGTCCCAATCTTTTACTTTACTGATAGCAGATAGAAACCAGAGAGGTTTAGTGACTACTCAAGACACTGAGGTAGTTGATGGTGAAGCTGAGAACAGAACAAGGACTATTGACCCTCACTCCAGTGTTTTTTCCACTAAATCATGGTGACTTGTATTTTGATTGCTTTCTCAATATTTTTGTCAACGATCAAACAGCTACTTAAGCAGTTAGTAATTTACAAAAGCAACATCATTTATTGTTGTCTAGAGACATAATTTTGTGCAGTAATTCTTAAGCATATGGGTAGAATGTTTAAGCATTTTGGTAGTCGTGGTCTGGGATATTGTTCAAGGAGTGCCTTAAACATAGGTACTTTGTTTATTGTACATATCGGAAAAGCTTATTGGTGCCACCTAGCGGTTTGAGTGACAGGTATCTGTAGCAATTAAGAAGACATTTCAAATGCCCCACCCTGCTTTTGTTTATGCTCTATCAGTGGATATACTAAAAGTCATTGCCAACTACCTCAGCTACTTTTTTTCTATAATATTTTAGGTGAAAAATGCTTTTCAGAATACAAAAGAAGAAGTTTTGGGTTAGCTGTAAAGTTTTTCTCTGCTAATTAAAATTTTTCTTCTTAATAGAGCAAATTATTTAGATAAATTATTTTCAAACTCAAATTACCTGCTAATTACAGTTCATTCTTAAATCAGAAAAACGGACACTTAGCACAGATCCTTAGGATTCCTGTAAAATAAACAGTTGGGTTCAGTAGGTGCTCAGAAGTACTAAATTTTTTTAAAATTCTGTGATTCAGATTTTTTACTAAATCAGGTATTTTTCTGTGTTAAAAAAAATCTTGTGACCATATAAAGACTATTGTCATAAGAGCTACAATTAGAATTGTGCACGATTTAATCATTAGAAGGTTTTAACCATGTGAAGTTTTCTAATAAGCATATATTTCTTTCAATGAAAACTTATACTGAACAGATACAACCCTTGTCCTAACATCAAAGCAGTTATTTGCAGACCAAACCTATCAGTACAATCGTTGAATACCTAAAACACTTAATGACATCTTTATTCTCACCATACAATTTTTTTCTCTTATGAGGGGTCATGAAAGGAGTGACTCATAAAATAATTTGTTTGCCCAAGGTGTTATTAACTTTAGAAATTGCTGGTCTTCTGGGCTGGCCCACTTATCAAAGCCATTTTCAGAACAATTATAACAATGATGACTAAATACTCAAGTAGACAAAAGACGTTTGGTGGACAAGGAAAAGGAATATTGTTAACTGGTCTGTGAAAGGAACCTGAATAAACCCAACAATTGCAGGGTACAAAGGTGACCGCTGAGAGGAATGGGACCAGTGACAGGAAGAGAACAGAAAACTGTTTTAAGAAAAAAATGGCCAGGAGTGATGGCTCACACCTGTAATCTCGGCACTTTAGGAGGTTGAGGTGGGCAGATCATTTGAGGTCAGGAGTTTGAGACGAGCCTGGCCAACATGGTGAAACCCCGACTCTACTAAAAATACAAAAACTAGCTGGGCATGGTGGCGGATGGCTGTGATCCTACCTGCTCGGGAGACGGAGGCAGGAGAATCTCTTGAGCCTGGGAGGCAGAGGTTGCAGTGAGCCGAGAGGTTGCAGTGAGCCAACCTGGGTGACAGAGCAAGACTCTGACTCAAAAAAAGAAAAAAGAAAAAAGAAAAACATGAGGTATCACCATCAGAAAAGAGAAAAAGGTCTGAGATAATACTTAACAGGGCTGAAAAAGTGTAACTAATAGGAGGAATTTAGAAAACATATTTAAGTGCCCATTTAAAACTTTCAACCTGTGCAAATTATGCTTTCAGGTGTTTGAGACTTTTTTTTCTTTTTTCTTTCTTTTTTTGTTTTTTTGAGACAGAGTCTCACTCTGTAGCTCAGGCTCTGGAGTGCAGTGGCGTGATCACAGCTCACTGCAGCCTTGACCTCCTGTGCTTAAGCCATCCTCCCACATCAGCCTCCTGGGTACGTTGGACCACAGACACATACCATCACACCCAGCTAATTTTTCTATTTTTTCGTAGAGATGGGGTTTCACCATGTTGCCTGGGCTGGTGTCCAGTTCCTGGGCTCAAGCGATCCTCTTGCTTCAACCTCCCAAAGTGGCCTGAGCCTCTGTGCCTGGCTAGATTAATTTTAATAATTGAGAAATTTTAAACCATTGACTAGGTTTATATTTTCAGACTAACAATTCAAAAAGATTTACTAAGAAAACATGATGCAAATGTAGTCCACTTTCAAGGGCAAGGATCAGACATGAAGTTTATGGGTAGCAGTCATCACTCATGTCAGAAAATACTCCTTAAAGAAAATCTGCACATTGGAACACCCTCAGAATTCTTTAGTTCAGCGGTTTAGATTGAATGTTGAAGACGTAGGAGAAAACAGCAGGTTTTGAAGGAAAAGTACATGAGAACTTTAGTGTTGACTTGAAATTACATGAAGTAGAATGGGCATTAAGTAAGATATTGTTCAGCTCCTGGCTTCATTGCTCGTGTCTTAAGCTCATGAATTCAATTTCTTCCTCTTAACTCAGTCAACTGGAAATCAGATTGCCTCTTATGGTTGTTATGAGGACTAAATCATATACTGTGCATAAAGTGCTTTTCAATGCTTGGCACATAGTAAGGTATCAAGAAATGTTAATTTCTTTTTTCTTTATGACTAAACATACCAGATAATATTTAGCAAAGCAATCAGCAAAGGCTTCAAAGTTCTTTCCCATAGTTTTCTGGTTTCACTGGTTGCATAGACTCGCAATGGCAAAAAGTCACGAGTTTTTAGCAATACTCACATAAAATTCTTAATACCCAAAAAATCTATTATCACACATAATTATAACAAGTAGATTTTGTGCCTAGTGACACATATTTTTAAATTTTTGAATACAAATTGGAAAACTAACATGTTCCATTTTGACTTGAGGTTGCAAATTTCTTAGTCTGGAGCCAACGTGGAACTTCTTAAAGAATAAGGCAATAATAAGCGTGTAGGCTACAAAAAGAACACTTCTATTTTTAGGATCAGTATCAAATAAATGTGAATATTGGTGATTTCTTTTTTCTTTTTCTTTTTTATTTTTAGATGGAGTCTTGCTCTGTCGCCCAGGCTGCAGTGCAGTGGCGTGATCTCGGTTCACTGCAACCTCCGCCTCCCGGGTTTAAGCAATTCTCCTGCCTCAGCCTCCCAAGTAGCTGGGACTACAGGTGCATACCACCATATCCAGCTAATTTTTGTATTTTTAGTAGAGAGAGGGTTTCACCATGTTGGCCAGGATGGTCTCAATCTCTTGACCTCGTAATCCGCCTGCCTCGGCCTCCCAAAGTGCTAGGATTACAGGCGTGAGCCCCCATGCCCAGCCAATATTGGTGAGTTCTAAAGAGATTTTTGTACCAAGATTTTCTATTAACATTTTCAAAGATGTATAAATGAACACAGGTGATAATTTTTAAGGATTCTATGAAAGATTTGCTACCCCTTCCAATGCTATTCCCGCCCCAAATCCAGAAACATAAACATGCTATAACAGGCAAAATGTCATTATTGAGATATAGTATCTACATTATAGATCCTCAACAACTCCCTAACAATACTGACACAGGCTCACATTAATAAACTGTGCTTGCAGACATGTCCATTCAGTGGTTTGCTGATGAACCTAGAAAAAAAAATGTTGGCATATTGGTAAAGTGCAAATATAGCCCTTTAAAAAAAAAAGTCTGACAGTATTTAAAGTAAAAGTATAATGTAAATTTTTTTCAAAATGTAAAATATTGAGTACTAATTATTTTTGAGAATAGTGCCTAATTATGCCTGTTAAATGTATAACTTTGCCATTTGAAATCTTGTTTAACATGTCCCTTATTAAGCTACTAAATGTATTTTGTGGTCCTTGTATTTTCCAAGTAGGTCTTTTAAAAAATTGGCTGGGTGCAGTGGCTTATGCCTGTAATCCCAGCACTTTGTGAGGTTGAGGCAGTGGATCACCTGACGTCACGAGTTCAAGACCAGCCTGGCCAACATGGTGAAACCCCATCCCTACTAACAATACAAAATTAGCCAGGCGTGGTGGTGCATGCCTGTAATCCCAGCTACTTGGGAGGCTGAGGCATGAGAATCACTTGAATCCAGAAGGCGGAGGTTGCAGTGAGCCAAGATCATGCCACTGCACTCCAACCTGGGAGACAGAGCCAGACTCTGTCTCAATTAAAACAAAACGACAACAACAAAAAACACAAACATTAAGCCCATCAATACTGTTCTTTGCTTTCTGTGAATTTATGTTATCTCTTGATATATATCTAACATTATTCTGTTTATTTAGTCATTCACTCAGTTTTGAGTGTGCCTCACAATACAGAGGAGTTTGGATTGCCTGTATCCCTGTGCACATATTCCAGCCAAGGCTGCAGGAGAAACACTTAGAAGTGCATTTCTTTGTTTGGGGCAGTCATCTAAACTCATCTTCAGCACAGTTATAGTCCTCCTGCTATACTCCTCTCCCTTCCTATCTCAGGGGAAGAAGCGTAAGAAGTAGGGATAGGAGCTTCTAAATGTTGCTCCAATCCCCCAAATTCAGATGTGAAGGAAAGAGGGCATGTGTACGGATGTGCCCCACAGTGACAGCCACTGGCCTGTGCAAGGAGTCCCTGAAAGTGTGAGGATGGAAAGAGCGTTTTCACGTCTATGATTTTAAGTTGCTGGCACCCATTCTCCTCTGCTCCTGCTCATCATTTACTCATTTATGACTCTGACATTCTAGCTTACTTGCCTGATAATTTAGCTGCAGTAACTCTTTCTTCCACCTACCAGCTTTTTAGCCATCAACCTCCCTAGCTTGATAAGGAGGGGAGAACTAAAAAGGCTACAAGATCAGTTTTAACTCTGTAATTCTACAGAATTCACTAGTTTTGTATTAAATTTTATAAATGACAAAGTGCTTCATTAACCTTACTATTATCATAATTTTTGTCAGATTCCATCAGTATCTTGTTCTATATTGCTGGACTAGTTTTGCTGCCTGTTATACATATTGTTCTTTTGTACTTAAAATGACCTCTGGGCCGGGCGCGGTGGCTCAAGCCTGTAATCCCAGCACTTTGGGAGGCCGAGACGGGCGGATCACGAGGTCAGGAGATCGGGACCATCCTGGCTAACACGGTGAAACCCCGTCTCTACTAAAAAATACAAAAAACTAGCCGGGCGAGGTGGCGGGCGCCTGTCCTCCCAGCTACTCGGGAGGCTGAGGCAGGAGAATGGCATAAACTCGGGAGGCGGAGCTTGCAGTGAGCTGAGATCCAGCCACTGCACTCCAGCCTGGGCGACAGAGCGAGACTCCGTCTCAATAAAATAAAATAAAATAAAATAAAATAAAATAAAATAAAATAACCTCTATAATGGATTTAACTTGTACAAGGATAAAGGGGAAAATATTTCAGGGCCTTAGACAAAAATAAGATGTGCTGACTTATGGTCTTGTGGGAGGAACTGATTGATGCACTTGAAGCCAATTATAACCACTATGGCAGAGGCACAAAGTAGTGCCATGAGAATCCAAAGAAAACTCAGCTTCACAAAAGGTGTGCCATGTTAGCTGGCTTTTGACAGCTGCATTGGAAACAAGGTAGATTATAGGTAAGGGCATGGAAAGTTAGAGGCCTGCTCTGAGAGGGAAATATGGATGGAGTATAGAGTGGGGGAAATCAAAGTGTGACTGATTTTAAGAAACAGACCTGGCACAGTGCCTGGCTTATAAGAGATGTCCAGTTGATGTTGAAAGAAAAGATGGATTATGTCACTCTTCTGCTCAAAATCTTCCTACCACATTTGGAATAAAATCCTAGGACCGTACCCTGATTCATGAGCCCCTATAATCCCTGCCCTCTTCCCCTCTCACCTTATGTCTTACTATTCTTCACCCTGGTTAGTTCTGCTCTGGCTCACTGTCTAGTGGAATCCATTTCTGCCTCAGAACGTGCATCTGCAGTTCTACCTGCTAATCCCATTCTCCTTTCAGACATACACGCAGCTCCACCTCTCACCTCCCTCAGGTCCCTGGTCAAATATCTTCTCCTCAGAGATGTCTTTTTTTCTGTCTAACCTACCTCGAATAGTCACCTTCTGTTATATACTAAATGTTTATGTCCCCTCGCCCCTAAATTCATATGTTGAAATCCTACCCACCCCCCAATGTGATAGTAGTAGGATGTAGGGGCTTTGGTAGGTGGTTGGGTCATGAGGATAGAGCCCTCATGAATGGGATTCATGCTTTTATAAAAGAGAATCTGAAGGGCTCCTGCATCAGTGGTTGTCCAGGAAACAGGCTCTCACCAGACCCTGAATTTGCTAGTGCTTTGATCTTGGGCTTCCTGGCCAAGAACTGTGAGAAATAAATTTCTGTTGCGTATAAGCCACCCAGTAGCTATGGCGATTTGTTACAGCAGCCTGAACTGACTAACACATCCTCATACCCAGTTACTACCCCTTTCCTCTACTTTGATTTTTTTTTTTTTTTTGAAATGGAGTCTACCTCTGTCACCCAGGCTGGAGTACAGTGGCTGGATCTCAGCTCACTGCAACCTCTACCTCCTGGGTTCAAGTGATTCTCCTGCCTCAGTCTCTGGAGTAGCTTGGATGACAGGCATGCTCCACCAAGCCTGTCTAATTTTTTTTTTGAGATGGAGTTTCACTCTTGTTGCCCAGGCTGGAGTGCAATGGCATGATCTTGACTCACTGCAACCTCTGCCTCCCGGGTTCAAACGATTCTCCTGCCTAAGCCTCCCAAAGTGCTGGGATCACAGGTGTGAGCCACCATGCCTGGCTTACTTTGATTTTTTAATAGCACTTTTCACTGCTCAATATTGCATCTTTTATTGATTTGTCAATATTCTATCTCATCCACTAGGCTATATGTTAAATCATCAATCATAGGGATTTCACTTAGCTTACCATTGTTATCTCCAGTGCCTTGTACATAGTTCTCAATAAATTATTTGGAAAAGGAAAGGAGAGAGCAAGGGGCTAGTTGGTGGGCTTTGAACACAATGTCAAATTATTCTGAAGGACACTGTCTTCCAGTCACACCTCTTTACTCATTTCCCAGCTTACAAATAAACGCTTCATGAATCCTTACCATCTTTTGCTTGATTCAATGGGACTATATTAAGGACTTAGCATGTAGATGGTATACTATTATGCATGAAGTAGAAACAAAAGAAATAAGTATATATTCTTTAAGTCAACAAACAGTTGTTGAGTACATCTTACTGCCAGGTGCTAGTCTAGGTGCTGGGAATATAGCGATGAATAAGACAGATATATTGTCACGGAGCTTATAGTTCAACAGGGAGAGTTACAATGAAGCATGATGAGCATATTACATAGGAGAAAAGAGTAGGTACTCTAGTAGATGAAAGTTTATTAGAGGAAAGGTTGTTCAAACTCAGACCTGAGAGATGAGCTGGCCAAACAGAAGAGAAAAGATGAAGAGTATCTCAGAACAAGGAAACAGAATGTGCAAAAGACAGTGTGAGGAAATCAGAGAAGTTGCATATGGCTGAAAGCTTAAGTTCTCAGTCTTCCAGATGCTTACAATCTAGGTGGGGAGATAAGACATGGATATGTGAAACAGTTACATAAGAGTCCAAGTAACATGGATAGAACTGAAGATCATTTTCTTAAGTGAAATAAGCCAGGTACAAAAAGACAAATATTGCATGTTCTCATTTATATGTGGCAGCTAAAAAATTGGATGAGATGGAGGTAGAAAGTGGAAAGAGAGATAACAGAGACTGGGAAGGATGAGAAGGGTTGGGGAGGAGGATGAAGGGATGTGTGTTAAAGGGTACAAACATATGATAAGACAGAAGGAATAAATTTAATGTTTGATAGCAAAGTGACTATAATCAACAAAAATGTATTGAACTCAGCTAACAAACACCCCTAAATACCCTGACTTGATCACTATGTATTACATACAAGTAACAAAATTTCAGATGTACCCCATAAATTTGAACAAATAATACATAAATAAATATGGGCCGGGCACAGTGGCTCACGCCTGTAATCCCAGCACTTCGGGAGGCTGAGGTAGAAGGATTGCTTAAGTCTAGGAGTCTAAGACCAGCCTCACAAAACTCTATCTCTACAAAAAAAAAAAAAAAAAATACAAAAATTAGCTGGGTGTGATGGTGCACCTGTAGTCCCAGCTACTTAGGAGGGTGAGACAGGGGAATCACTTGAGCCCGGGAGGCAGAGGTTGCAGTGAGCCAAGATCGCACACCTCTGCACTCCGGCCTGGGTGACAGAGTGAAACCTCATCTCAAAAAAATAAAAATAAGTAAATATGAATGCAAGTATCTGTAAGAAAAAGATCACTGGTTATAGTACTGAGTGAAACAGATTGTGAGTCCTGTAGAAGAGAAAAGAGAGGACAGTGTGGGCTGAAGGTGCCTACATGTCCACAAGAAGCAGATAAGATGCAGCAGAACACGGAAAAGGTGTCTGGAATGTGGCTAAACAGAGGTAAGTGTTTGGGTGAAGGAAAAGGGACAAGATGGAGGAAGGTGAACAAGATGGAGCAGTCCCTGTTGTTTCCGGGTTCTTCTTCACAGATTTTCCCGTGACCGGGAAAAGAACCAAATCAACTGAGCATGCGCAGAATGACGTCAAGCCGAGGACACCGAAATTCAAGAAGCCACTCCTACACACATGCCCCAAACTCCTCCCCTTCCAGCTCCCAGGCATAAAAGTCCGCCGCCGGCTGGAGCCGGTGTGACTTCTTCGGCCCCCGCATTTGTGGACCGGAGAACATCACCTGAGAGTGCTGGTGTGACTTCCCTGGCCCCCCACACCTGAGGACCAGAGAACCTCGTCCGAGAGTGTGTGCATATTTGCAATAAAAGACTGCCACTTTCTTATGTACTTTGGCCTCATGTTTAATTACTTAGCTCTCCTAAATTGAATTAAATTAAATTAAAACAGTAAGAAGCCTTCTAATCAGGAGAATCGGTATTTTGGAGAATAGGATGGGCTAGGACTGCTTAGAGTGTTAACACGGGAATGGAGGGAATAATAAAGTTTGGTAGCAAGGTTACAAAAGGCAGCCCTTGAAAATAAGCCTGAAGAATTTAGACTTTCTCTTGAATATTATTAGGAGAGTGAAAGTAAAATGTCTGTGAATAACTGACTCCGTAACAAATACTTATTGAATACTTATTATATGCCAGAGTGCCAGTAAAGAAGTGATAAAACACACCCCTGCCTTCATGGAGGTTATAAAGAAAACACATTAGATGATAAAGATATGTAGGATAAACTGGGCAGGAAGATATGCCCTTACCAAGAGAAAGGGATGCACATGGAATTCATTTGCAAAATAGGAAAAAAAGGAATTGGACAATGAATGAATAGGGAGAACAAAGGCAAGACAAGAGTTTTGGGTCTTTACTTTGCTTTACTTTCCTACCTGCCATTCTGTTTATCCTCACAATTGAGAAATTAGTCTGAAGTTAAGACTTTTAAATAATTGAGTGTTGACTGACACCTATTTACTAGGTTATTAAAATTTTTGATTTTTTGCAAACAGCTTTATAACAGTCTAAATTACTTAAAACACAGATTCTCTCAGTCTCTCTGTTGTCTTACATGGGTGGTTTACCTAAACCAGTCAGGAACTGTAGGTAGTAAGTACTTTGCAATAATGGTTGAAATAGAAACAGTGTATTGCACATAATAGTCATTCAGTAAGTGTCTGTAAATGAACAGTTTTCTAATTATGTACTTTAATAAGTTAGAGCAGAATCAGGGTTTTCTGATAAGAATGTTTTTCTTACCTGAGTTCCAATATACTTCCCTGAGTGTGTAGAGATAAAAGAAGGGTGGGTGAGTAACATACTGCAGTCAGAAGGGGAATCTCCCATAATCTCCAGTTCGTCTTATCTGTGCCAGAGGCCACCCTTTAGTAGAAAACAATGGAATGTGATAGTCATCCAGTATGTGTGTCCCAGGGGGAAAAAGTATTTGAGATCTTCTGCCTTAAAAATCATCCTCAAATGTCATCATTCTACAAATTAGTTGTTTTCTTTTTTCCATATCCCTTTCTGATTTGCTCTAATGCATACATATTAGTTGCATATGTCTAGTATATTCATTTTTATTTAATATTAAGCTGGAAATTTAAAATGAAACATTAAAGGTCATCTACGGCAGATTCTTCTACTACATAAGGTAATCCGGTAGGTTTATAACCCAGGCATTCAGCAATGAGTTGCAGCTAATTGCCTTTGTATATGGTAGAGTTTCCTTGCTTCTTTTTTTTTTTTTTCTTTTTTTTGAGATGGAGTCTTACTCTGATTATCCAGGCTGGAGTGCAGTGGCATGATCTCAGCTCACTGCAACCTCTGTGTCCTGGGTTCAAGCAACTGTCTGCCTCAGCCTCCAGAGGAGCTGGGGTTACAGGTACCCACCACCACATCCGGCTATTTTTTATTTTTGTATTTTTAGTAGAGATAGGGTTCCACCATCTTGGCCAGGCTGGTCTTGAACTCCTGATCTTGTAATCCACCTGCCTCAGCCTCCCAAAGTGCTGGGATTACAGGTGTGAGCCACTGTGCCCAGCCAGTTTCCTTGCTTCTTTAAACTTCACCCCTGCAAAACCATCCTCCCCCACCCAACAGATAACCCAAAGATGATGTTCACATACAAACACACCTTTTACTTTACCTTACTTACACACTTTCTACCCTCTGGGCTGCCTTCACTGCAGCCCAGAGGGCAGAAAGTGCATAAGTTAATTTTCAATGCAGATTTCATTCATTGAGAAAAGTTTAATGAAAATAAAAAATCGCCGGCTGTGGTGGCTAACGCTTGTAATCTCAACACTTTGGGAAGCTGGGGTAGGCAGATTGCCTGAGTCCAGGAGTTCAAGACTGGTCTGGGCAACATGGTGAAACCCCATTTCTACCGAAAATACTAAAGTTAGCCAGGCATGGTTGTGCATGCCTGTAGTCTCAGCTAATTGGGAGGCTGAGGCAGGAGCATCGTTTGAGCCTGGGATGCGGAGATGCAGTGAGCTGAGATCACACCATTCCACTCCAGCTTAGGTGGCAGAGAGAGACCCTGTCTCCAAAACAAACAACCCACCCCAAAACCAATTACATTACAGAAAATTTGGAATATAAAGAAAAAACTATTACCTATAAAGCTAATTATTAATATAAAAGATTGATTTTTAGTCCATTTGTTTTAGCCCTTTTGTAAAGCTAGTTTTTAAATTATAAAAGTAATAAAGTAATACAGAGGTTTTGTTTTCAGTAATGGCACAATAGCTTATATTGGACTGTTTTCCACAGATGACGATTTTGGACCCTGGACAAAATTTTGTAAAAAACCAAAACACTGGAAAGTTACCAAATGTAGTCACAAACTGAAAAAGACTCCACCCTGGTACTGTGGTTTGAATATGTCCCCCAGCTTTCATGCATTGGAAACTTAATCCTCTAATTTATATGTTGATAGTATTTGAAGGTGAGGCCTTTGGGAGCTAATTAGGATTAAAGTCATCAGGATGGGGCCCCTGTGATGGGAGACGAGGAAGGAAGACCTGGGCTGGCACGCTCCTGCCCTCTCGCCATGTGATGCCCTCTGCCATGTTATGACACGGCATGAGGTCACAGCCAGATGTGGCTGCCTGATCTTGAATTTCCCAGCCTCTAAAATGATGAGTTAAATCAACCTCTTTTCTTTATAAATTACCTAGTCTCAGGTATTCTGTTATAGCAACAGAACAATGGACTAATACACCTGGAAAGGAGGGAACACCACTTAGTAAAATCCATGTTTAAACAGATTAATCCCCAAGGGCATTTTCCAATTAGTGCCGTGGAAGCTAGAACTCAAGCTGAAGTCTGATTGGCTTTAAGTATGAGAGGTCAGAGTTTGGGGCTGCCAGAACAGCTGGCAATTGAGGAGGAAAGTTCTGAAAATGAGAGCCATGAAGATGGGATTTCCAAACCTGTGTTTTAATTTTCCATCAAATCCTTGGATGATCTCTGAATTGCACATGCATGGTCTCAAAAAATGTCTATTGTAAAGTAATAGCTTTAAAATGCTCAGCAGAGGCCAGGCGCAGTGGTTCATGTTTGTAATCCCAGCACTTTGGGAGGCTGAGGTGGGTGGATCACCTGAGGTCAGAAGTTCAAGATCAGCCTGGCCAACATGGTGAAACCCTGTCTCTACTAAAAATACAAAAAAATTAGCTGGGTGTGGTGGCACGTGCCTGTAATCCCACCTACTCGGGAGGCTGAGGCAAGAGAATCGCTTGAACCCAGGAGGCAGAGGTTGCATTGAGCTGAGATCACGCCATTGCACTCCAGCCTGGGTGACAAGAGCGACTCTGTCTCAAAAACAAACAAACAAAAATGCTGAGCAGAGATTTTAGTTGTTGCTCACCATAAGAGAGACAGATTTTGGAGTTTGAAGGCTACAAAGTCAAAAAGGGGCTTGGTAAACACCTCAAGCTTTCAATAGAAACTTGAGAGGGGCTACACCTTGGAGTAAAGACTCTTTCCTAGGACTAAGGATTTACTTAAAATGAAGGATAAAATTGAAATAGATACATCTTAAAATTATGAAAACCAAGCTTACACAAGTTCAAAGTCATTAGCCAAAAACTTGGCTGCCTGCTAGAATGAAAATCAGCATTCTTCAGAGGAAGATAATGTTTTATCCACAATGTCTAGTATAAAAAAATTAAACATGTAATGAAAGAGGAAAACGTGACTCAAGATCAAGAGAAAGAGTAGTCAACACAAATAAATCCTGACATGACCTACATTAGCAAAAATTTTAAAGCAGTTATAAATATTTTCAAAGACTTAAAGGAAAATGTAGTGAGTGAACAGGTGAAAGAATCTCAGGAGATACATTATACTATTAAAAAAAGAACTAAAATGAAATTCTAGAACTGAAAAGTATAATATCTGAAATTAAAAAAAAATCTCTGGATGGGCCTACCACCAGAGTGAAGGCGGTAAAAGAGTTAGTGAATGTGAAGAGAAATCAACAGAAAATGTCTAATCTGAAGGACAGAAAAGAATAGGATGAAGAAAAAATGAACAGAGCCTTAGTGAGCATTTGGACAATGTACATGCAGTTGAAATCTAAGGAGAGGAGAGAAATAATGTAATGGGGAAGAAGGAAAATTTGAAAAAAGTAATGACTGAAATTTTCTCAAATTTGGTGAAAATGTCAACTGAAAATCCAAAAATCTCAGTGAATGCCTAGCAGCAAAAAGACAAAGAAAACCACACTATGTACTACCAAAAATAAAGAGATGGTCTTAAAACAATGAAAGGAAAAAATTACATAGAGGAAAAAAATTAATTATAACTGAATTCTCATCAAAAACAATGGAGACCAGAAGACAGTGGTATGACAAGTTTAAAAGGCCAAATACAAAAAGGGATACAAAAAGGGAATACAAAAAGATGTCGAAGGCAAATGACATGGTATGACAATTTGGATCTACAGGAGCAAAAGGTAAACAAAAAAGACCATCTATATTAGTTTCTTGTTGCTGCTGTAACAAATTACTACAAAATTAGTGGCTTAAAACAAGAGAAATTCATCTTATGACTCTGGAGGTCAGAATTCTGAAATGGGTCTTACTTGGTCTAAAATTAAGGGGTTAGCAGAGCAGTGTTACTTCTGGAGGCTTTAGGGAGAAATAAATGTCCTTGCTTTTTCCAACTTTTAGAGGCCACCTGCATGCCTTGCTCATAGTTCCATTTCTCTATCTTCAAAGCCACCAATGGCTTTGAAGTCAGGCCCTTTTCATGTTACCATTTCTATTGGTCCTCTACTGTATCCTTCTTTTCATTTTAAGGATCCTTATGATTACACTGAGACCTTCTGGATAATTCAGAATGTCCTCCCTATCCTAACATCAGTTGATTAGCAAGTGTAATTCTATCTGCTGTCTTAATTTCCCTTTACCATATGACCTAATATATTGAGAAATTCTAGAGATTAGGACATGGACTTCTCATTGCAGGGGGACGGCATTATTCTGCCTACTACACCGACTTTTTTCCTCTTAATTTCTTAAGTATAACTGTTATTGCACAAATCATAACATAGTATTTTGGCATTAGTAAATAAGTAGATATAAAATGTATGATAGCAATAGCACAAGGGGTGAAGGGTGGTAAATAGGATAAACTGCTATAAGTTTACATGAAGTAGTATCATATTAACTTGTAGTAGACTATATTAGGGATGCATATTATCATCCCTAGAGCAAAGTTTCTTAAATAGAGTTCTATGGAACCTAGGTTTCTGCAAGATGTTGCTAGTTTTGAATTAACTCTTGAATTACCTCCTCTAATCTTTTATTTCATGCCACACACTGACTTACATTAGTGAACAAGCTCTTTATGTGAAATAGCAGATAGGAAGGAAGTTTTCCTTCTAAAGAAGGAATTTTTATTTGTTAAGATTTACTTGCGCCCTGGCCACTCCACTGTTGTTATAAATGTTGAAAACATAAATGATGTAGTCTAGAAGTAAATTGCATTGTGAAAATTTTGGCATTTTTTTGTGATTTACACACTTAGTTATCATACCCTTTTGTTAAGTATTTTATTAATGTTTTATAAAAATGCCTGATGATCTAGTATGGTAACTTTTGAAGAAGAGGTGTGAGAAGGATGAGAATTATTTTAGGCCAACGCTTATTTAAAATTCTAATATGTTAGTAATGAATAATTATAATCTTCAGAGTCATTTCATTACACTAGTGCAACAAAGGACACAAAGTCTGTCTTTACAATAATGCTCTTTATCAATAGGTTTTACATGGACTAGGAATCCAAGTTTTCCTATTCCATTGTGTATCATTGGCATTCACTGATTTCTAAATGTAACAGTAGTTCCACCAAAAATGAAAAGACACTTACAAATTACTACCATTTCATGATGAGAGGTGCTGATTACTTTATATGGCAAGTTCAACCTCAAAACATAATGAAACTTTTTCTTTTTTAAAAAAGTCACATTCTGTGAAAAGTCTCAGGAAGCAAGTTATTTAATGAGAACTTATTGCTCAGAAAAGGAAAAGTCACACATCTGTTGAGAACAGAATAATGCATTATTCAAAATTGTAGTGAGTTAAATGCTAGAATAAGATGCAGCATAAGAAATTGATAAGTTCCATTCTCAAATAGAACAATAAGTTGACATATTGATAACATGTCTCATGATAGTAAAGAAATGTTCTATAACAAATCAAAAATTAATAGCTTCTCCATCTAGGTTTATGAGGCAACAGATTTCACTAATATACATCATACTGTACCATTTGTAAGATTTGTAATTAATGGTAAAATTTTAAATTTTTTTTCTGCTGCAAAGAGCTGCCTGCAATAAGCAAAGGCCAAGATACATTTAATGTTTTGTCCTCATAACTGCAAACAAATGGCCAGTCTTAAAGAAACTCTATTGGTATCTGTACTAATGATGCCCCATCAATGTTTGGCTGCAGCCTCTTGTTAAAACAAAAACAAAAACCAAAAAAACAAAAAAAAAGAAAAAAGGAAAGAAAGTCCTGTTTTTGATGTCGCAGTACTCTGTTTTCTTTTCTTTTCTTTTTTTTTTTTTGAGACGGAGTCTCGCTCTGTCGCCCAGATTGGAGTGCAGTGGCGCCATCCTGGCTCACTGCAAGTTCCACTGCCTCCCAGGTTCAAGCCATTCTCCTGCCTCAGCCTCCCTAGAATCTGGGACTACAGGTGCCCGCCACCACACCCGGCTAATTTTTTTGTATTTTTAGTAGAGACGGGGTTTCACCGTGTTCGCCAGGGTGGTCTTGATCTCCTGACCTTGTGATCCGCCCACCTCGGCCTCCCAAAGTGCTGAGATTATAGGCTTGAGCCACCGCGCCTGGCCAGTACTCTGTTTTCTTTACAGATAGATGCTAGTGTCAAAAACTCTTAGAGATGAACGTGGTGGCTCATGCCTGTAATCCCAGCAGTTTGGGAGGCTGAGGCGGGCAGATCACGAGGTCAGGAGATCAGGACCATCCTGGACAATATGATGAAATCTCATCTCTACTAAAAATACAAAAATTAGCCAGCTGTGGTGGTGTGCTCCTGTAGTCCCAGCTACTTGGGAGGCTGAGGCAGAAGAATCGCTTGAACCTCGGAGGCGGAGGTTGCAGGGAGCAGAGATCACACCACTGCACTCCGGCCTGGTGACAGAGCAAGACTCCATCTCATTAAAAAAAAAAAAAAAAAAAGAAATTTGAAAATTCATATGATGCTACCAAAAAATGGTTAACTGTGAAACAAAGATCAAGTCACTCAAGAATATTTTTAAAAACTGCATGAAAATCTGGACAATCAGTAAGTAAATCACTTGCCACATACAGAGATCCAGGGGCTTAGTAGTGGAAGAGTTCTCAATAGAGTACTTGAACTTAAAACCTTGCAGGAGGTTTTTCTTGTTTGTTTTTGAGACAGGGTCTTACTCTGTCGCCTAGTCTAGCATGCAGTGGCACAATCTTATCTCACTGCAACCTCTACTTCCCAAGCTCAAGTAATCCTCCAGCCTCAGCCTCCTGAACAGCTGGGACTACAGGCATGAGTCACCAAGCCCAATTTTTTTTTTTTTTTTTTTTTGAGTTGGGGTTTTGTCACGTTGCTCAGGTAGGTCTTGAACTCCTGAGCTCAAAGGGATCTGCCTGACTCAGCCTCCCAAAGTACTGGGATTACAGACATGAACCACTGCACCGGGCCGCAGGAGTACTTTCAAGAAAATAAAGTGCCAGAGTTTGCTCAGTGTTTTGAAATGCAGAATAGCTGCAGAAATGAATCTGCTTAGCAGACATCTTTTATCGCATGAAACAGTTGACCAAATCTCTATAAGACCTTGTAAAAAGGTTTTTATCTCAATTGACAAAATTCTTAGACTTTCAAGGGAATTGAATCTTTGTGAAAATCATGTTGCAGAAGGAAATTTTGAAATGTTTCCACTACTGCTTGATTATGCAAGTGAGGCGGGATATCACTAAGCAGGCTTTTTATTGAAACCACCTGGAAGAACTTCAGTATACAGCTAAACAGTATTCTCCCTCCCTTCTAATACAGGAGGAGGGTCCCTTTAAGATCTGCTCAGGTTGAGAACTTTGAGCTGCAGTCTGATTGTACACTCAAGATGAGAGCTACTGATATGCCTCTAGACAACTTCTGGCTTTCTATTTAAAAAAAAAAAGAGAGAGAGAGATAATATCCTGTCATTCATAGAAAAATAATGAATATCTGGCCAGGAGCAGTGGCTTGCGCCTGTAATCCCAGCACTTTGGGAGGCTGAGGTTGGTGGATCACCTGAGGTCAGGAGTTCAAGACCAGCCTGAGCAACATGGTGAAATCCTGTCTCTACTAAAAATACAAAAAAAAAATTAGCCAGGCGTGATGGCATGTGCCTGTAGTCCCAGCTACTCAGGAGGCTGAGACAGGAGAATCGCTTGAACCCAGGAGGCAGAGGTTGCAGTGAGCCGAGATTGCACCACTGCACTCTAGTCTGGGCGACAGAGTGAGACTCCATCTCAAAAAACAAAAAACCAAAAATAATTAATATCTTGCTGGAGTTTATATGTGTGAATAGGCTTATTTATTTCAGGTGAAAATGAAATCTGTGTACTTATCCTAACCTATACCCAGAATTGAGCACCCATTAAAGCCCATTATAACCAATATAGGCATAGTCTAAAAATGACATGCTTTCAATTCTTCCTGTCAATCTTCTGTTCTATTGTTATACAGTTACATTTAAATATGTTATACTCTCAATGTGTTTTTCCTATTTTTTATTTAGCCATTTATTTTAAGAGCTTTTAAGTATGAAAAAAGTCCTTTATATTTACATATATCTTAACCATTTCCACAAAGCTTCTCTTCTTTGTGTAGTTCCAAATTAGTTTGATATCCTATTCCTGCTGCCTAACTTCCTTTAACATTTTTTTGTAGCATAAATCTGCTGCTATTGAGTTTCCCATTTTTCTCTTAAAAAACATTTGTCATTCATTTTTCAAAAATACTTTCCTGACTGGGCACGGTGGCTCATGCCTGTAATCCCAGCACTTTGGGACGTCGAGGTGGGTGGATCACGTGAGGTCAGGAGTTCGAGACCAGCCTGGCCAACGTGGTGAAACCCCTTCTCTACTAAAAATACAAAAATTAGCCAGGTGTGGTCGTGGGTGCGTGTAATCCCAGCTACTCAGGAGGCTGAGGCAGGAGAATCACTTGAACCTGGGAGGTAGAGGTTGCAGTGAGCTGAGATCGTGCCCCTGCACTCCAGCCTGGGTGACAGGGCAGGACTGTGTCTCAAAAAAAAAAAAAAGAAAAAGAAAAAAGATACTTTGCTGTGTATATTATTCAGAGCCAACAGTTCTTTTTTCTTTAAAGATGCCATCCCACTGTTTTTTTGGTTTGCATAGTTTCTGAAGAGGAGTCTGCTATTATTCTTACCATCTTTTTCTGTATGTAATGTCTTTTTTTTTTTTTCTCCACTGATTATCTACAAGATTTTATCTTTATCTTTGGTTTCCAGCAGTTTGAACATAGTGAATTGGTTTTTTGTTTTTAAATTCTTCTTGGTATTTTTCTGAGCTTTTTGAAACTGTGCTTCATCATTTTTGAAAAATTCTCAACAATTGTCTCTTTCTAGGATTAAAATTACACATATGATAGACCATATGATATTGTTCAACAGCTCTTGAATGCTATATGTTTTCTTTTGCTTTTGTTACTTATTTTTCTTTTTGATCATTTCATTGACCTATCTTTAACTTCACTGTTTCTTTCCTTGATTGTGTCAAATGTATGGATGTGTCTGTATAAGTCACTTTTTATATCTGTTACCATGATTTTAAATTCTACCATTTGACTATCTTTTACCTTCTATCTCTCTGTTGATTTTCCTTATCTGTCCATGCATGTTCCCCATCTTTTCAATTTAATCATAATTTAACAATTTAATCATAATTATTTAAAATTTCCTATCTGATAGTTCTAACATCAATGTCATCTCTGAATCTGGTTCTATTGATTGCTTTGTCTCTTGAAAATGGGTTTAAACTATTTTTTTTTTTGGCTTTTTTGTATCCTGTACTTTTAAATTTCTTGCTGTACAGAGTAGAAATTGAGATAAATAGTAGTAAATACTATTTATTACTGGAAATGACATTTCTCCTGTTGACTTGTAGAGGGTTGAGTCAGTATAGTCAGGAATTGAGCTGGGTTTATCATTTGCTGTTGCTATGTTTATGTTCCATGTACCACCAGTTTTAAATTGCACTAGATTTACCTTGTGCTTAGGGTGGAATTTGGTTCCCAGAGACTTTTTCCTCAATGCCCTGCTTCTTCCTTCACTTTATACCTTCTCTATAAATGTGTGCCTCAGAGTTCTCCATGTTTTTGCCTCTTCCCCAAAAGTAGACTTCAGTTGCTTGTTACTTGGTGCTTGTTATTTGGCACTTGCTAGCAGGTAGGATGGGGAGAGAGAGGGCAGGAGAACTTTCTGTGGTCCTGCTCCAGTCTCAGACTTAGCCAGACCCTGTATCTCTGGATCTAGGAGTGGAGTTTTCTCAGTGATTGTATCCCTCACCCAGAGGCAGGAAACCTCTCATGGACTGGATCCATAATAGTTTCTTTCCCCTCCTCCAAAGTTGGAGGGTTTTCTTCTTTGTATTTCTCCCAGATGCAATGGTATGTCACCTGTGCTCTGGGGGAGATAAGTTTACTGCCCTTACTCTAACAACCTAAATATTTTGTTTCTTAGGGTAAAAGGGTCTGGGTGGAGATTTGTGTGTTTACCACAGAACTGGCCATTCTCCTCTCCAGGCCTATACTACAAAAGGAGGCTTCCTATGAAATCCCACCCTGAGTCCAGTCTTTCTCATCTGTATCCAGTGAAGTTGATGAAAACAAATCAGCAAAAGGATGCAAACCATCTTTGGGTCTAGGGCTCTCAAGGGTTCCATGATTTCATGCTAGAACAAACTCAGCCTTTAGCAATTTGTTCAATATTTTAGCTTCTTACCTGCTTGTGTGGTGGGCTTGCCTTCCTCTGATGCTCTACCACAGGTAAGTCAGTGCTTTCATCTTCTCTGCTCTTGAAGGTGCCTATTTTTCCTTAGAATGTCAGGCTATTTTGGTGCCTCACCTCAGTTCTTGAGGGGGTGGGGGTGGTTCAAGACAAATTATGATTTTGTACATTATTTTTTCTTGTTGTTAGCAAAATTAAAAATTCTTTCCAGCTTTCTAGATCTTAGGCAGAAGCTATAAGCATTCCTAAGGAATTGAAATGTCATATTTATCATATTCTAAATTCTCATATGTATTTGGATTCATTTCTCAACTTTTTATTCTATTTCATTAATCTGTCAATCTATGCATGTACCAGTTACATGAATTGTAGTTTATTGTACATAATGATGAGGGACATTTCATCCATCCTCGTTATTGTTATTTTTCTAAAATTTCTTAGATATTCTTGCTAAGTTAATTTTTAAATATAAAGTGAAACATAATTTTCAGTTTAGAGAACTGAACTTAAAATAGCCTATGTTTAAGACAGCACTCTACAGCTGTAGCTCTAAAAGAGACCCTATTTCTAATTCTTTTAACAACTTAATAGTGTTTTTCTCTTATTAAATCAAACTTATTCACTATAGCAAAATAAAAAATAATAGATAGTTAAATAAAAAGAGTAAAAGTACCTGCAATTCCAACATCCAACTATACCACTGTTAGCTTTGGACTATATCCTTGTTACAGAACTTTTACTACATAAGCAGACACATGTTACACCTATTACATATAAATGGTTTCACACAGCATTATAATCTGCTTTTAAACTTAAAATTTTGGCCGGGCGCGGTGGCTCAAGCCTGTAATCCCAGCACTTTGGGAGGCCGAGGCGGGCGGATCACAAGGTCAGGAGATCGAGACCATCCTGGCTAACACGGTGAAACCCCGTCTCTACTAAAAACACAAAAAACTAGCCGGGCGAGGTGGCGGGCGCCTGTAGTCCCAGCTACTCGGGAGACTGAGGCAGGAGAATGGCGTGAACCCGGGAGGCGGAGCTTGCAGTGAGCCGAGATCGCGCCACTGCACTCCAGCCTGGGGGACAGAGCAAGACTCCGTCTAAAAAAAAAAAAAAAAAAAAAAAATAAAAAAAATAAACTTAAAATTTAAAAATTTTAATTATTAAAATTGAATTTTAATATATTATCAAAATAATATTAAATATTATTCTTATTAACAATATTTTACAAATAGATATCCTTCTAGAACAGTGATTTTGAAATGTGCTGCTGGGAACTCTAAGGATTTAGAACTCTAGATTTCTAGATTTCTAGAACTCTAGAAAACTTTTCATGGGCTATTCTGCATGGGGTTGGAGAATAGAGCTTGCCAGGCTGACCCTAGCTCTGGCCCACTATTCTCTCTTCTAGTAGAACATTTACTTGTGTCTTTCATTTCTTAGGATTCTGCATAAGTTTTAATTTAAAAAGGGCTCCAAAAAGAAAAATAGGTTTAAAAATCACCATTTTGCACTATCAATTAATTTACTATGAACTACTTCAGGCATACAAAAAATAGAGTACAATATAAAACTTGAACATATATTACTAACCTGAAGAAATGGACATAATATAATTGAAGCTTTCTGGATACCTCTTTTTCATTCTTCAGAAGCAATTAATCACTATCCTTTGTTTTATAATTCTCCTACAAGTTCTTTTATATTTTTGCTACATATGTTTCTAAAGTAAAATATGATATTATTTTGGGTCAGGAGTGGTGACTCACGCCTGTAATCCCAGCACTTTGGGAGGCCCAGGTGGGCGGATCACCTGAGATCAGGAGTTCGAGACCAGCCTGGCCAACATGGTGAAACCCCATCTCTACTAAAAACATACAAAAAAATAGCCAGGCATGGTGGCATGCACATGTGATCCCAGCTACTTGGGAGACTGAGGCAGGAGAATCGCTTGAACCCAGGAGGCAGAGGTTGCAGTGAGCCAAGATCCTGCCACTGCATTCCAGCCTGGGCAACAGAGCGAGATGTCATCTCAGAAAACAACAACAACAAAAAACCAGATTCCTTTCCAAAGAAGTGGGGGCAGTTTATATGCATATTACGAATATATGAAAGTTCCAGTTGCTTCACAACCTCACGGTTATGTCCATTGTGAAAATTCCATTTTTAAAAATTATACTTTAAGTTCTAGGGTACATGTGCACAACGTGCAGGTTTGTTACATATGTATACATGTGCCATGTTGGTGTGCTGCACCCATTAACTTGTCATTTACATTAGGTATATCTCCTAATGCTATCCCTCCCCTCTCTCCCCTCCCCACGACAGGCCCCAGTATGTGATGCTCCCCACCCTGTGTCCAGGTGTTCTCATTGTTCATTTCCCACCTATGAGTGAGAACATGCAGTGTTTGGTTTTCTGTCCTTGCGATAGTTTGCTCAGAATGATGGTTTCCAGCTTCATCCAGGTCCCTACAAAGGACATGAACTCATCCTTTTTTTATGGCTGCATAGTATTCCATGGTGTATATGTGCCACATTTTCTTCATCTAGTCTATCATTGATGGACTTTTGGGTTGGTTCCAAGTCTTTGCTATTGTGAATAGTGCCGCAATAAACATACGTGCGCATGTGTCTTTATAGGAGCATGATTTATAATCCTTTGGGTATATACCCAGTAATGGGATGGCTGGGTCAAATGGTATTTCTAGTTCTAGATCCTTGAGGAATCGCCACACTGTCTTCCACGATGGTTGAACTAGTTTACAGTCCCATCAATAGTGTAAAAGTGTTCCTGTTTCTCCACATCCTCTCCAGCACTTGTTTCCTGACTTTTTAATGATTGCCATTCTAACTGGTGTGAGATGGTATCTCATTGTGGTTTTGATTTGCATTTCTCTGATGACCAGTGATGATGGGCATTTTTTCATGTGTCTGTTGCTTGCATAAATGTCTTCTTTTGAGAAGTGTCTGATCATATCCTTCACCCAGTTTTTGATGGGGCTGTTTGATTTTTTCTTGTAAATTTAAGTTCTTTGTAGATTCTGGATATTAGCCCTTTGTTAGATGGGTAAATTGTAAAAATTTTCTCCCATTCTGCAGGTTGCCTGTTCACTCTGATGGTAGTTTCTTTGCTGTGCAGAAGCTCTTTAGTTTAATTTGTCAAATTTGGCTTTTGTTGCCATTGCTTTTGGTGTTTTAGTCATGAAGTCCTTGCCCATGCCTATGTCCTGAATGGTATTGCCTGGGTTTTCTTCTAGGGTTTTTATGGTTTTAGGTCTAACATTTAAGTCTTTAATCCATCTTGAATTATTTTTGTATAAGGTGTAAGGAAGGGATCCAATTTCAGCTTTCTACATATGGCTAGCCAGTTTTCCCAGCAGCATTTATTAAATAGGGAATCCTTTCCCCATTTCTTGTTTTTGTCAGGTTTGTCAAAGATTAGATGGTTGTAGATGTGTGGTATTATTTCTAAGGGCTCTGTTCTGTTTTTTGTTGTTGTTGAGATGGAGTTTCACTCTTGTCACCGAGGCTGGAGTGCAGTGGCATGATCTCGGCTCACTGTAACCTCTGCCTCCGGGGTTCAAGCAATTCTCCTGTCTTAGCCTCCCAAGTAGCTGGAATTACAGGCATGCACCACCATGCCCAGCTAATTTTTGTATTTTTAGTAGAGACCGTGTTTCATCATGTTGGCCAAGCTGGTCATGAACTCATGACCTCAGGTGATCCTCCCATCTTGGCCTCCCAAAGTGCTGGGATTACAGGCATGAGGCACCATGCTCAGCCAATATTAAGCATATTTATAGTTCATATTTTAGGACTAATGTTGGAACTAATCAGTACTATGTATTTCAAATATCTTCTCCCATTATGTGACTTGTTTCATTTTTGCGTATGTTTTTTATGCAGAAAATTTTTAAAGTTGAATGTAATAAACTATGTCAGTATTTTCCTTTATGGCCATCTTTGTGTTTTACTTAATTTTTTTTCACCTTACCCTTAGATCAAAAAGATAGCCTCCCACATTCTATTAAAAATGTTAAGGTTTTGCTTTTATTTGGGCTTGCAATTTGCCTGAAATTTATGTGTGTGTGTGGTGAGATAGAGATCCAATTTGTCATTTTATTTAGATAACCAACTGTTCCAACCATTCCTTCTCTAATCATTTATGATGTTACATCTGCTACTTATTAAGTTCTCATAAGTCTGAGTCTATTTTGGAGTTCTGTGTTCTGTATGTATTGTTTATTTTTCTATTATTAAGTTCAACATTGTTTAAAATAGTATGATTTTATAATGTCTTGATAGTTTTTAGGGTAAAACTCCACTTTATCCTTAGTCTACAATATTGTCTTGACTATTTTTGGCACTTAGCTCACTCATATAAACTCAAATTCTTCATTTCTAAGCAAGAATGTTGTTCCTAAATCATGTAATTTTCCATTTTTTTTAGTATATAGAAATGCAATTGATTTTTGAAATTGACCTTGTATCCTGAGACCTTGACAAATCATTCTTAGTTCTAGTAGTTGTTTTGTAGATTCCTCAGGATTTTTTGTGCAAACGATATGTCATCTGAAAATACAGTTATACTTTTTCCTTTCAGATATTTATTTTTTGTTTTTTCTTAATACACTAGCTAGGACTGCCAATACCATGCTGAATGGAATGAGTAAGGGACTAAGAGGGGACCATCCATTACTTGTTCCTGATCTTAGGAAGAAAGCATTTAATATTTCACCATTATGTTGGGTGTAGGTTTTTAATGGATGACCATTATCAGATTGAGAAAGTTTTTTTATATTTCTTGTTTGCTGAGAGTTTTACATTATGAATGGGTATTATTATATCTTGTTAAATGCTTTTTCTGGGTCTATTGAAATGCTTATATTTTATTTCCTTTACTATGTTAATATGAATTATATTGATTATCAAATGTTAAACCAGCCTCTCAATTCTAGTATAAACCACATTTAATTATGATGACTTATTCTTTTTATATATTGGTTAATAGTGTTGAAGACTTTTGCATTCATGTTATCGAGGGATATTGGTTTGTGATTTTCTTGTAATGTCTCCATTAGGTCTTGGTATCAGGCTAATGCTGACCTTACAAAATGAACTGGGAAGTTCTGCCTCCTCCTTCATTTTTTGAAGAGTTTGCATGTAAAATGTTTTATTTCTTCCTTAATTTTGGGTAGAATTCAATATAGAAACCATCTGGATCTTTAGTTTTCTGTGAATCACTGCTATTTTAAAGTTTGTTTCTGATAAAACAGTTGTACTGTCAACTTGGACAAGCTGCAACTACATTTCAAAGAATCTCATTCCCTGTTTAGTTCTGGATTAGTTGGTCAAAATCAAAATACGCAGGAGATTTGGAAGGTAGAGTGAAGTAGTAGCTAATATACTCTGATGGCCTTTGTGGTGAGAAGTAGTGAGATACAACTGCAGAGGTGCTGGTGGGTTCCAGTCTGTCCTTGTTCTTACCTGCTCCATGTCCAACTTTTATTTCTAACTGCAGAACCTGTTGACCAATTATGACCCAAGACTCACTACCAAATGAAGTGACAATATCTTTAAACAACTTATCCAGCTTTCTTTTGAAGGCCCACTTCAGCAACTGGATATACCTGGCTTCTCAATTTCCCTGACAACCTCCAATTTGGCCAACTATACCTGCGCTTCAGAAGGGCTGGTTCATGATTTCTCTCTTACCCACCAACTCACCCTTTCAGTTCCTTACTTCTTCAGTTTCTTCCACAATTGTGTCAAATCTTGTTGCTATAAATTCCTTATTTCATAATACTCACACTGGTTCTGCTTCCCTGATTAAGCTTTAATAGAGATAACTTAAAAATTATAAATTTCTATGGGTCTGTTTTAATTATCCTTTTTCCTTTCTGTTTTTACAGTCAGTTGGTTTTATCTCCTGGAATGCCTTGTAATTTTTTGATTGAATGCTGGACACTGTGTATCAAATTATAATAATTTTAGGCTCTGGATGATGTTATCTTCTTCCAAAATGATGGACTTTAACATCTGGCAGTGAGTTAGGGTAAGAACAGATCATCTTAATCTTGTTCAGGATTGAGCAATTTCAGACTTTGTGATGGCTTACTTATTTTGGGTTTATGCTTTTCTTTTAGGGAATAGCCCTTCAAGGACCCCCACTTAAAAAAAAAAAAAACTGGTATTTCATGCAGTTCCTCCCCTTTGGCAGGCCATAAACTGTTTTGAATCCCCTACCCTGTGTGAGTGATAATATAGCTGCTCAGTTTTTCAGTCTCTTGGCCACTAGTTATAAATTGTCTTTGGGGAAAAGTGGTGCTGAATGTGTGGTTCACTTTTTTTGTGCTCCTCTTTTTTTAGGATCCTGGTCCCACAAGGCCTTGCTGCAAAACATTGGAAAAAATTATCTATATTAAACTCAATTATTTCCCTCTCATTCTCATCTAAACAGGATTTCACCACCACCACTGTAGTTAAACTGCTCATATTGCTATATCCAGTTGACAGTTCTTATACCAGTCCTTATCTGGTAACAGCAGTCATTGCTTCCTAGAAACATTTTCTTCACTCTCTAGAGCATCAGTCTCCTTATTTTATTCCTATTTCATTGGCCAACCTTCATTATTTTTTGTTGGGTTCCTATCTTCCTGATCTCTTAACACTGGACAACCTAGGCCCCAATCCCGGGACCTCTACTTTTTTTTTTTTTTTTTTTTTGAGATGGGGTCTCACTTCGTCGCCAGGCTGGAGTGCAGCGGCATGATCTTGGCTCACTGCAACCTCCGCCTCCCAGGTTCAAGCGATTCTCCTGCCTCAGCCTACTGAGTAGCTGGAACTACAAGTGCATACCACCATGCCCAGCTAATTTTTGTATTTTTAGTAGAGATAGGGTTTCACCATGTTGGCCAGGATGGTCTCGATCTCTTGACCCCATGATCCACCCACCTTGGCCTCCCAAAGTGCTGGAATTACAGGAGTGAACCACCATGGCCAGCCCTTTACTCTCACTCAGTCTCATAAATTTCCCTGTCATGCATATGCTCAGGCTCCCAGATTTCTATCTCTGGCTTCTCACTTCTGAACTCAACATCTTGACTTGGATGGTTAACAAATATGCACACTGATAAGCATCTCAAACTTAACATGTCCAAAACATAATTTCATACTTTCTACCAGAAACTTGTTCTACTGTCTTCTAAGTTAATTGCAATTCCATCCTTCTAGTTACTAGGGCTATAATCCTGAACTCCTCTCCTACTTCAAATCCAATTGTGTGGGCTCTGCCTTCAAAATAGATTTAGAATCCTACCACTTCTCAGCACCTTCACTGTTATCTCCCTGGGCCAAGACACTATTATCTCCCATATGGATTACAGTAATAGTCTCCTAAGTAGTCTAAGGGAGATTCCTTAAAAACCTAAGTCAGATTATATTATTCTCTTAAATCCTTCAAATGGCTTCCAGTCTCAGATTAAAAACTTCAAGTACTTATTACAATGGTTTATAAGACCATATATAATCTTGCCTCCAAATATTCCTCTGGCCTAATCTCTCATACACTTGTCCTTGTTTACTTGGCTTCAGCCACATTGGCTTTCTTGCTATTTTTTAAAAATGCTTCTGCCCCATGCCTTTGGGTGTGCTGTTCCAAATAGACATACTTGGAATGCTTTTTCCCAGAAATCTTGATGGATCACACTATCATTTCCTTCAGTCACATCAGTGATGCTTTCCTTAACCTATTTAAAACCAAAATCCTCCTCCCTAATATGCTCTTCCCCAACATTCCTTAGGCTTTTTCTTATCCCTACTTTTTCTCCAAGGACTTGTAATTCTCCCTGTAATTATTTTGTTTTTCTGCCTACATCCAATAGCACATAAGCTTTATTATGGTGGAGTTTTGTCAATTTTGTTCACTGCTTTATCCCTCGCACCTAGAATAGCAACTGACACACAGTAGCACTCAATATTTGAATAACTCATCAATTTTCAATGGATTCTGATTAAATTTAAAAGTCAATTCTAAACAAGTGGTGACATTTCAAGGTTTAAACTTCAGTGATCAGGTTCCTCTTAGGTGATATTCCTGTCATTGATTTTTTGCTTGCTTTTTGTCCTTCTTCTGGTTATAGCCCCTTCTTTTTTGGGGGGATTGTACATCCTTTATATCTTCCAGCAATGCTGCTAACCATAAAACTTTACTTCACCCTTGCCCAGAGTGGTACATAGAGACCAAGGACTGATCAATTAAGTACTCCATCTCCATGGAAAAACAGATTAATTCAAGGGATGAAAAAGGCTCATTTCCTGGGATTTCATATATTAGGTGCTGGGGTAAGAAATTACTTCTTTCTTCTGTGGTTGTTACTCATTCATAGTCATAAGTTTTCTCCATTTTAGTAGGACAGATGAGGTCAATGCACAGAAAAGGAGAGAGGTGACACCCAATGGATTCTGTCTTGTCTAAGGACAGCTAGACTTCTGAACTTCCCAGTAACTTGAGCCAATATATTTTATCTATCTTCCCAACCCTAACCTTCTAGGCAATTTGAGTTTCTTCACTTGTAACTTGACAAGCACTGAATAATATACTGCTCATTTTAATAGTATAACCTTATCTCCCCCTAAACAAAAATCTCTTGCTTGGTTCCTTCTGTGGGGATTCCCTAAAAAAGATTTTTGAAGTGAATCTCCTCAACTTAAAATGAATTCATCTGATGAGGAACTTCTCCAATCCAGTTTCTGAGATTAAGGTCTTCCCTAGCATTTTTCAGATGGTGGGAGTGGTATCAGCAGTACATTCCAATATAGCCAGAGATTTCTCACCCCACTGATAATTCTTTTCACTTCTCACTAAAAGCCTTGAGAATTCTTTTTTTTTTTTTTTCAACCCATAGTTCTACTTCAGCCCAGGTGATCTAGGTTTGAAACCTATAGGCCAGTAGTTCTCAAACTTTAGCTTGCCTTGGCGAGGCTGCTGAAAAAGACTGTTGGGGCCAGGTATAGAGACTTATGCCTGTAATCCCAGCACTTTGGGAGGCTGAGGCAAGAGGACTGCTTGAGCCCAGGAGTTCGAGACCAGTCTAGGTAACATAGGGATACCCTGTCTCTATAAAAAATAAAAAATTAGCTTCCAGTCTCAGATTAAAAACTTCAAGTACTTACAATGGTTTATAGCTAGGACTATGCCTGGTAGTCCCAGCTACTCGGGAGGTCGAGACCTGGGTGGAGGAGGGTGGAGGATCCCTTGAGCCCAGGAGGCCAAGGTTGCAGTGAGCCATGTTCACATCACTGCACACTACTTCGGCCTGGTAGAGGAAGACTCCGTCTCAAAAACAAACAAACAAAAAACCAAAAAACAGTTGTGCTTCATCCTCAGTTTCTGATTCTGTAGGTTTGGGATGTTGTCTGATAATCTGTATTTCTAACAAATTCCCAGATGATGCTAATACTATTGGTCCCAAGATGCCATTTTGAGAATTACTGATAGATTCATATATTAATAATAGAAAGTGGTTAAGCATATTTTCCTTTAATCCAAGTACTCAAGTAACTGGCAGTCCTAGCATATCTAGCTGCATAAGTCATGCAGCAAATGGATGCATATTTTAGAAGTAGTAGAGTCCCTACCTACATCATGCTGTACCATGGTAATGATGCACTTTATAGAATCCAGAAAGCTTGGGCCTCAAAGATAAGCAGCAGTTGTGTTGGCTTTCCTAAGAATTTAAGCTTGCAAGAGATCTAGATTGTAGGACATTTGCCTCCCTGCTTGGAATTTTTGGCTTTCTCTCCCTCTCTCTAGCAAGGGAAGAGAGAAGAGATGTAGGAGATTGGCTACTCTTTTCCTGATCAAATGTAAGGGACTGTCATCCAGCTGCTTGTCTCATATGAAAAAATCTTTTTCCAATTTGATTTCCTGATAAACTAGATTAGGTTTGTCTGGAGGTGTATTTTTCCTCTGCCAGGGAATATGTAGTATGATTGAACAAATGATCTTTTATTTTTTAAGTATTACTCATGTTACCCAAGGTTTGATATCTATATGATCTCTTTTTTAACTACTAACATAGAATACCTACATTTTAAGTTCTCACAAGTGATTTTACTAATGAACTCTATTTCCATTCAGAAAAAAGACAATTGATAGTGTAAGTTTCTAAATACAGTTTCTGGACCAACAATATCAACATCATCAGAGAACTTGATGGAAATGCAAATTCATGGGACCCACTCCAGACACTCAATACTGACTTAGAAACAGGAGCAACCAAAATTGTGTCCGAACAAGCTTGCCAGGTGATTCAAGTTGAAAACCACTGTTGTAGAGGAATAATTAAGCTAAACACTCCTAGGACAAGAAAGAGGGTGAATATTACACACTGGGATGATATTACTATGATCCCTGTTGGAACGATAGCACAATATTTATGGAAGCGCACCTCAGTATTCTAGCTGAGACAATGAAAAGACAAATGAGGACAATGTACGTTAAGTGTACAGACCAATAGTAAAATCCATGAGAAAAATTATGTTCTGAGAACTGCTCTAAAAATGTTTATTTTGCCCAATGAACTGATATGATTTTTTAATATAACAATGACATTTATAATGATCAATTTTCCTGTTCCTAGCTTGGTTGCTTGGATACTTTGAAAATGTTTTATATTTAAATGAATATTTCCTCTAGGTGATTTAACTTAGTTTTCTAGTATAATTATCCTCCTTATTCACAACTTATATAATTATTTTATTAAAAAATATTTATAGTTATACAGTATTTGTGGGTTTTATTAAGAAGTTACAAATTCTTCTTGGGAAAAGGATATATAGATAAGGTTTTTGAGGGAGCAAGTCTAGCATATGGTCAATAAATATCTAAATGAGGTCCTGAATTTAGCTCTCCTGTTGCCTCTCTGACCTTCTTTCCTATTACTCTACTTCTTGCTCACTCCAATATAACCAAATTAACCTTACTGTTTCTCCAACATATGAGAACATCTGCACCTCAAGGTCTTTGCTTTTGTTCCTCTGCATGGAAATGCTGGTCTCCCAGACATCGGCATAATTTTTGCCCAACCTTTCTTGCAATTTTGGCTCAGATATTACATTCTCAGTGAGGCTTTCTCTAATTAATTCTCCCTTCGCTCCTGAATTCTTATCCTGGCCTAGTTTTGGCGCTATCTAGGCTCACTGCAACCTCTGCCTCCCAGGCTCAAGCGATTCTCCTGCCTCAGCCTCTCGAGTAGCTGGGACTACAGGCACGTACCATCACGCCCAGCTAATTTGTGTATTTTTAGTAGAGACGGGGCTTCACCATGTTGGCCAGGCTAGTCTCGATCTCTTGATCTTGTGATCTGCTTGCCTCGGCCTCCCAAAGTGTTGGGATTACAGGCGTGAGCCACCGCGCCCAGCCCTAGTTTTTCCCTAGTTGTCTACTATCTTGTAAAGTAACATGTAATGGATTATTTTCAATCTTTCCGCTATTTGAATGTAGTCTCCACAAGGCAGAGATTTTATTTTTGCCTGTTTTTCTTTTGGATGTATGACCATCACCTATAGCAGTGCTTGGCATTTAAGTGCTAACAGGAGCTTGTGAATGAGGAGACAAAGTATGCAAGAATCTGAATGTTTATATTTAATAACTTTAAAAAGCTTTCTTAAAAATCTAGATGCTAGTCTAGATTTTTTCTTCCACAACACATACCACAACTATTCAGATTTACGCTTTCCTTCAAAACATTTAATAAACACCTACTACAGGCCAGGCACTGTGCTAAGTGCCGAGAACAAAGATGAATGATATTCTGATGTTTCCAGGAGCTCATAGTAAAATAAAGGAAATGACTTTTTAAAAAAACCACAAATACAAGGTAAGCGTAGGTGTTTGTTCACAGAAAATACTAAAATTTAGGTCCTTTCCCCTCTGGTTTTTCTGCTACTAGTCTCAGTAAAGCAAATACTAGACACTAGAGGGACAGTAAAGCCGAAAGAAAGAATGAAATAGGCAGGGCTAAAGCTTCAGACAAAAGAAATCACAGATTATAACATTCTTATGCAGAAGAGCATTATGTAACAAGGTTAGTCTCTGACCTGAAGGCTGACAAATGGCCCACATGACCTCAGGATATTTTGAGAAGCATTATGTAAACTTTAAGCATCCACAATTAGTGATAATCCTGACATTCCAACAAATAAAATTATAATTATGCTCTTAACAATTATTAGCTATTATCAAGTATTGATTAAAACATTTTCTAGCCCACACCACCTTTCTATGGCAAATACATTTTGTATATGACACCTATAAACACCCTGCCACTTTTCCCTATCATTCCTTCTTTGGTAAGAGCAACTAGGGTTCATAAACAAAGCAGACTCACATGAGTAGCAGGTCAGTGTTCCTGGAGTCCTTTAGGACAGATGTGGTGGCATAGTTAGAGGTTTACTTTGTTCTTTCCAATGATACAAGGAAGTCTTCTGAAATCCACTTCTCAAACCTTTCTCCCTTACTGGACTGAGTAAAAAATTAGGTGTTTATGGTAACCAAATAAATTATTTCAAAATTTTGCTTTAAGGTATTTTAAAAAGAAACAGTAACATTATGTTTTAAAACAAGATGCTTTGGATATATGTAATTGACTTTTATCAAATGAAGCTGAGATTTATTATCTAGATGTGATTGAATCCAAAGGCCCATGTCAAAGGTTTACAGATCAGTGTCCCCGTAGGGTCTGCAAAGGTATTTGATGGATTTCACCAAACTTAAATTCAAATTTTGCTAAAATGCTTTAATTTTTAGAAATTGTAAAAATAATGTTTAGATATAGGCAAAATTTGGACAATACTGAGTACTAAAGCACTAACTTGTACTGCGAGGTTATCTTTGTGTGGCGCTTCTCCTACTCTGTGCCTGTATTTTTCACTGTTGAGGAAAGTAATAGCACACTCACTCACGTAAACTGGTATACTACTAGAGCATGTGTACAGTATATATTATATTATAAAAGTTTAGGTCAGCTGCATTTGCTCAGCAATGCTGTGGTCACAACCTAAGAATTGTGCAGTAACAAGTGAAGGAGTCAAGCTGCTGTCATAAAACTGTCTTATAGAGGCCCATTTTGGCTACTTTTTCTGGGGGTGGGGAAGTTCTTATCTACGAGTTTATATACATACAATTGTTATGTTTTACATATTTGGTATTCCACACATTTTTCATTGGGAGAAAAGTCTGTTAAAACTGTAGCACTAATAATGTTGCTTATCTTACTAGGGAATAAAAAAGGGAATTAAGCTCTGAGCATTAATTTTTTAAAAATCTATTTTTGAAGAATGCAAAGGAAATTTTTCATGCAGGTATGTTAAATCTTTTATAAACTTATAATGGACTACTGGCTATCATTAGAATTTGCACCAGAGAATCAACTAACTGCTTGAGCATGACTGCATTCCTCTATCTAAAACAAAAACAAAAACAAATTATAGGGCAAAGTGGTATTAAGAAAGAAGCCCTACGAAAGGAAAAATTTAGCAGGTGTGGGGGTGAGGATGTGAGATTAGAGAATGAGGAGGAAAAAAAAAAATCAAGAAGCCAGGCGAGGTGGCTGACGCCTGTAATCCCAGCACTTTGGGAGGCCAAGGCAGGTGGATCACAAGGTCAGGAGATTGAAACTATTCTGGCTTAACACGGTGAAAACCGTCTTTACTAAAAGCACAAAAAATTAGCCGGGCGTGGTGGCGGGTGCCTGTAGTCCCAGCTACTAGGGAGGCTGAGGCAGGAGAATGGTGTGAACCCAGAAGGCAGAGCTTGCAGTGAGCTGAGATCGCACCACTGCACTCCAGCCTGGGGACAGAGCCAGACTCCGTCTCAAAAAACAAAAAAACAAAAAAACCAAAAAAAAAAAACGGCCAAGAAATGCCATCTTCAAAGATACTCAAATATTTTAAGCCTAAGTATATAGACTCAAGAAACTTATGCAGTTACATGCAAATAAACTATGCAACTAACTGGTATATGAAAAAAAAGTCCTGGATTCAGAGTTGGGAAAAATCACCACCACAGTTTTGGTTAAGAGTTTTGTGTTGTACCAGGCTTTGGATGCTGAACCAATAAAGAATCCGTAAACCTCAGCTTTCTCACCTGTAAATGGAGCACTTTAAGGATCAAATGAGATACGCTATTGAAACAGACCTGTAAGAAAAACTGAGAGTGAGAAAGAGGGGAGAAAGCAAATCTCTTCTTTTCCACTATCACTCTTTCAGACCTACAACCACCAAGTACGTGTTCTATTAGTTATATATTGTTAAGGACAGAATCTACTAATACCCTTCATTTCTTCAAACTTTTCCCCTTTTCCTTCAGCTTTTTAAAAATAAAAATGCAGTTGGTTTATGAGACCCAGACACTTACTGGAATTTAAGGAGGGGCGTGTTGGGATAGCTTGGCTCAAAAGATCTTACTTCTAATAACCTTTAGACAACTTTTAATAATAAAACTTTGAAGTTACAGTAATAAGGTAGAATCCATTATTTATGTTACCTTATTATAGAAATAAATCTCACACCTCTGACTCCTGTATTTTTATTTTAAATTTAGTACTTCTGTAATCTGGTTATTTTATAGGCAAGGAAGAGTAATATAATACTCTCCACATCACTTACCTAAGAGAAAGAGCACTCATCTGTATGGCCATTAATGCCAGAGAACCTTTCCAAAATCAAAGCCAGGAAATGGATTTAGTTATAGAGAGATGAATAAAATACGAAAATAATATTTCACTCTAAACCCAATGCTTTTTGGAGAGTTCTCATATGTACATTATTCCTGCTACACATCATATTCAGATACAGAGACCATGCACATACAGTGTAAACATGGAACATCAAAGACTGCATCAGCCAGCTTTCATCTTTGCAAACAAAGGTTATCATTAGCAAGACAGAGCTAATGAATAGTTAATAATTTTTAGTGGAGTTTGCTGTGTATTCTGCTTATAATGTCAAAGTGAAAGATAATCTACAAAGCTATTTATTATGTCCTATGGGAAATATGTTGGGATTGGAAGTCATGACTGTCTCAGTTTAACCAAAGAAGACTAAGTAGTAATATACTTTTAAGCAAAAGAATAAAGTTAGCCTAATGGATTGGAAAATATCTACCTTACTCTTTTATACGAATACTCTTGTAGGACACATAACAGTAAAACCTACCATTCTAAGCATGAATAGGTAAAGTACTGGAAATAGAAACAATAGAATTCAATCCTTGTTGTATTAATTTAGTCAATATTAATTTAGGCTTACTACCAGTCCTCTATCCAAGTTCCAAAATCAGAAGTGCCTCTTTTTTTTTTCTTTTCTTGGAGACGGAGTCTCACTCAGTTGCCCAGGCTAAAGTACAGTGGCGTGATCTCGGCTCACTGCAACCTCAGTGAATTGCCTGGTCCAAGCAATTCTCCTCTCAGCCTCCTGAGCAGTTGGGATTACAGGCGCGTGCCATCATACCTGGCTAATTTTTTATTTTTAGTAGAAACGGGGTTTCGTCCTGTTGGCCAGGGTGGTCTCAAACTCCTGTCCTCAGGTAATCCTCCCGCCTGGGCCTCCCATCCACACCTGGCTAAAAGTGCCTCTTAGTTATAGAAGGGTTAGCAGGTTGAACCTTGGACAAATCTAAACTGGAAAATGATCTAATATTAAAGTAAATTGTATGTTTCAATGGAATATTACCTTTATATGTATCACTAAGCCTATGTTTGCAGATAAGAAAAAGCACAGGTTTATTCTTAAAAAAAACCAGAATGTTTATGGAAGCGAAATCTGCTACAAAGCAACTACCCTGAAACTCACTGTTATTATTTTTACCCACTTATTATCATAAAAAAACTAGTTCTCAGATTCTGCATACAGACAGCTTTATGTAAAATATATAAACATTTGTCCAAATTGGTACACAGATTGCATAAATATGGCAATTAAGATTGCATTTACAGATGTGCATGTACAACGCTGTGCAAATTATCACAATATTACAATTTCAGAAATTATTCAAATTGGTATCCAAGTAAAGCAACCAGTGAAAAAATACCCATGCAGAATTTAAATATCTCAGAACAAAATTTAAAATGTCTTCATTAAAAGTTCACACATTTAAAATAGTTTTATTCATTTTATTTGTATATGTCAAAATACATTTTTATTTCCAAAATAGTGGGTTTTGCAACTAGTTTCATGCAGAAACAAGGTCTGCTCAATACTACCAATAAAATCAATATAGCACAGTAGCTGTTCAGTTTTAGATACAAAGAATAAATAACCTAAATACAAAACACTAAAATATTAGAAACATGTATTTAATCATTCTTCACAGGCATCCAAACTTCACAAATATAAACCATAGCATGCCTAACTGTTGTGCAACCAGAACATGTTGCGGTCACTCAAACTGATCAGTTATCTGTATATTTTACCTCCACATAAGACCATGGAAATTCTCAATATTCAGACCCACCATTCATACAGTTCAAATATAACCAAAAATAAAACTCCCACAACTATCCTTGTACCTTTAAAATCAAGAATCCTGAGCTTGGTAGTAAGAGCATAACCTTATATCTTCATAAAACCAATCAAGAGAGAGAGGACTTAAAATCCTGCTTACCAAAACACCCTTCCCCAACCCCAAAGTAATCTAAAATAGGCAGTAGAACACAATGACCTTTTAAAATGAAGGGGTACAAATTCACATTTAATATAGTATACAATACAATCAATAATACAATCAGCTACTATAAGCTTTACAATGTACAATTTATTCAAATGGCTGAACTGTTCAGTGGTTAAGGAGACAGTTATGTGCCAGAAAGATGTAGTATTTTTTGCATGGTTTAATGAAAATATAAAAGCTATTTGTCCAAATAAAAGCCATCTTCACTATGTACTTGGTTTTGCGCTTTTTTTTTCCTTAAAAAAAAAGGCCACTGAAATGTATAAAATGGTCTGAACATGATGGTGGTATCAAAGTCGATGCCTCTTCACATGGCAATAACAGTGCATTTAACATTAACTCACGGGTTAATTCTGCAAATGATTTCATAGCATTACTTTGGCTAGCACAACAGTTTTAGACAGCACTCAGATAAATATAGGTATGTGAAATGTAAAGCAATTATCTTATGCAAGTTTAATTATGGTTGAGTACTATCAAATGAAAACTGAAAATAAAAGCATTTTACAGTAGGAAACTTTTGTAAAGATAGGGCTCCACATAATGTGTAACTTTTAAAGTCTTTATATCACATTGTTAGCAAATTTCGTTTTTTAACACTATCATGGAGTAGCCTACTCTGCATTAGCAGACATTTGAAATAAGAAATAGTCAAGCATGCCATGTGGTGGTCTAAAAATCAAAACAATACACTTATTTGTATATACAGCATCACTCAGTACCTGCTAAAATGAATGTGAAGATTACAGAATCTAACATCTTATACTACAATAAAAACAAAAAAGTGACCAATGAAGCAGAAAATAGGAATTAAAAGATCTAATCTCAAATGACTTTAAAGCATTCATGTAAGAAATAAATGCATATTGCACAAACAGTGAAAGCATATGTTCCACCAAGCAATTCAGTTCCAGGTGGGAGACAACACAGCATTAGCCTAATACACGACAATAATCACAGAAGAGCAAGTGTTCTTATCTGTAAATGAAAAAGCTGTGAAAACATAGAAGACTCTGCCACATGAAGAGTTTAGAAGGAAAAAATACAAACCCAAACTTAGATGAAAAGCCAAAAAAATTTAAATATCGAAAAACTGGAAACTGTGGCACATCAAAAAATGTTGAGTAACTGTCTTCTGTGAGAGCTGAAGGTTTTTGTTGACACAGAAGTATTTATGTACAACTAAGGCTTACTGGTTAAATATCTGAGGCATATCTGGCCTTGAACACTTTCCTTATATGCTGGAGCTGTAAACAAGTTTTCTCAGTCATTAAAAAAAATTCTTCTCAGCAGCTGCATTAACATGAAACAATGGTCTTGATTAAAAAAAAAAAACAAAAACAAAAAAACAACCAACAACAACAAAAACACCCCAGAAAATTAAACAAAATGAAATAAAAATTCTAGATAAGAGGGCATTTGGCAGGATATCCGAAAATGACAGTCTCCAAGGATTCTTCCCAGGCTTCCAGTGACTGCCAATTATGGTCCACTGGGTTACTAATATGTGCAATTCCATTACTTGCTGCTTTTTTTTTTCTTTTTTTATTTGGAAAGTTTGCTTATAACTCTGATCAAGGCCCCATTTTCATCCTTTAGCCTCTGGTTGTCTGCTTTTAGGTCTGGTAACATCTGTAAAGAGAAAAATTGAAGATTTACCTTCAATAAATAGATAAAACATTATTTTTAATAAATGTTATATTTTCACCACAAAACACATGATCAAGCTTTGTCAGTTATATATATTTCTAGTATCTAAAACATGTATCAGGAAGAAGGAAAAAAAAAAAACACACCTGGATTTGTAAAGCTAATTAGTTTCATAAATGCTGGAATGAAAGGTTTATTCTCTCCAAATTTTCCATTGCAATTTACTAAATCGCTCGATTTTATGACTCACAAGCACACCACATTCGAGCAGCCAAGACAATGAAGCCCGTTTTTGTTAGGATAGGCTCTTAAAAGAGGTTCCTGTCAGCACCCAAACCAAAGACTTTTGCTTTATGTATGTCAGACCTAAAATCATAATACTTAACATTGTTCCACAAGAAAGCCAAACTACCTAGGAAAATATTGAAGAAGTTAGACTTGTTCTAAATTATTAAAATTCCTTAAAGGATTCACCTATTGTACCTCAGTTTAAGACGCCTAATACAATGTCCGATCCCGAACAGATGCTTATTAAATGGTAACAAGTAATTACTATTATTAGAATAGTATATCATGTGTAAGCTAAAGTAGTAAGTCTGTATCTATGATCCAACCATTACAATAACCAATTTTGAAGCAAATAGCCTCATATCTTCAAACAATGCATCTCAATTTTCTGCTGTTTTACAGACAAACTGATGAAGGGGATGAAAATATTACAAGTTAACTGAATAGTCTACTAAGGACAATTAAAATTGTATGTTCTTTGCCAGTTTCACTAAGAAATGAAATAGCTCATATTTTTGGTCCTTAAACCATACTTTCCAAAATAGTTCTCTTTCCTTAGTTTTCAAAATGTATTAGATTATCTAACTAGATAAAAGTAGAACTTCTATTTGCAAAACTACCTTAAGCAAAATCTTTAGGAAGATTTAATTTTATGTGGAACTAACGCATTCTTATCTGTGTTCAGAATCTTTAGATATAAAATATAGTAATCTTGAGTTTATTCATTTGAATATTTATAATAGAAAACTGAATGACTATAAACTAATGTGGTTCTGACATCAAATGACATTATTTTGAAAAACAGATAATGCATGCTTAATCTTCAGCTTCAAAATATATTATATGTAAAATGTTATATACTGTTTATGTTTTCTCTCTAGTAAAGAACTGTAAATAACATATTTTAAGTCCTAAAATATCTGTACAGCTAAAAAATGTGCAAAAGCTTTACAAAAGTACAAATAAGTCTTCAACTTAAATTCCAAAATCATCCCTAATTTTAGTGTAGTTCATCAACTGCAATATATAATTAGTGACAATTTGTAACATTCTAAGCAGCCATGCATAATTAGTTATATGATATGCTCCAGACACAATGGCATTAATTTGTAAAAGTGAGCTCTTACAAAACACGCCTACTAATATAAAAACACCTGCCTGGCTCTACCAAGAAGAAATGATGAAACTAAAAATTATAGGTTCACAGACTGCAGTTGCCTATAGAACCCTGAGCGCTTGGCTACCACTCTTGTCAAGGCCCTATTCTCAGTCAGCAGTCGCTCATTTAACTCTCTCAGAGATTGAATTTGCTTTATTTGGTGCAGGTTCTGCAGGAATCAGAACATAAAGAAATAGGAATAAAAAATAAGAAAATGGAAAAGCGTATAGTAAGAATATAATCACAGGTAATAATTTTTAAAAAATAATACGTCTTAAAAGAAAAAGAGATTCAGAAAGGTAAACAATGTATTCCTAAAATTCTATTTCAAACTAAATAATACATAAGCAAACAAAATACAAAAGATTTGTCTCCAATCTTCAAAGCCATTGAATAATAATGGTCTAATAATAAACCAAACAATTTAATACTGAAACATCTAAATCCTGAACTACTAATTCTGTGGGTATAATATACTATGCATTGGTTCATTAATTCACAATGTGATAAAGATATTTTATGAAAGACAATATGGTAAGAGGTAATCAATTAACTATGCTACTTTTCTTGTGAAGACATTCAAAACATAATTATTTCTACAGATAATATGGAGTTTGACAAAATACATCTCTGACTGTTCACTACCCTAATGTCCTTTACTTTCAAAGGAGAACATTTTATAGTATCCCCCTCCACTACTTACTCACCAAGAAACATAAAAGTATACAGAAACATGAATAAATAATACATCCTATATCCTATTATTAAGTTTTTCTATACGTGAACAGCAAAAGTGTGACACAAATTGATTATCAAAATAATTTGGGTTTTATTTTTTATTTTGTTTTTCTCCTTTTTTCACAGGTGTTAAGATTTGGGTTTTAGACTCTCTTCTCGCTCACTAGAACCTGGATTCAGGAAGAAAGAGAAGCACCAGATATAGACAGTTCACAAATTGGGTAATCAGCTTTGAGAACAATTAATGTAAACCCTATCTTTAATAGTATTTTAAACATTAATACATAAACAGCACTATCTCTCATAAATAACATAGTTTACTTACTTTGAGCTCTTCTTCCATTTCAGATATTCTTCTTTCTAGAGCTCTTCGTTCCTAGATCAATTTAAGGTACCAACGTTAGTTATATAATTATTATATTCTTAAGTCTTCTTCTATACTGTGAAATAGTGATACTTCAGAATTAAAGGTCCAATCAGGAGCAGTGTAGAAAAGATGTGATGCCAGTGATATGTAAAGAGCTTTCCAAAATTTGAGAAAAATAAATATGAAGATCTTTTTCCTTAGTGCAAGCTCTTAATTCAAAGCTTTGACTTTCTGGGAGGATGCTATATAACATGTTCAAACTACTTTTTTAGTTCATGTAAAACTTAGAGTGAATCAATACTCAAGACTGAAGACCGTACAGAAAAGAAAAACAAAACTCACACAAAGATGCAATCATATTACAGTGATAGAAGCAGAAAAGCAAGAAGCAAACATGCCTAAAATATGTGTATTTTGCAATTTCAGAGGAATGTAAGAAAAGCTCGTTTCCACCACCCACAATGTGTACTAGCTATTATTTATTCAACTGACTTTATAGCTTTATATTTAGGTTGACATTATGTGTAGCATTAATGCGGTGAATCTAATAGAGAAGCAACTGCAGCATTTATTTTAAACTTCTTTCAAAGAGTGACAGGCAAAGCTAACACACAACACATTACTGCAGTGTACTGTTTTATTCTCCCTTAAATGATAAGCATTCTGGGGTGTTATGCAAAAAGCAAGCAGCAGTAATTGATGAGCTGTAAAACTGGTTAGGTCATACCGCCCAGAAGATACTGACTCTTGCCGGTCACCTTTCAGATACAAACCATTTAAATTTAGTTTAATCACACTGAAACTATTTCCAAGACATTCTTTCCCAGATTAATAACAAATGCTGATATTTAGTCAAGCAGTACATTTACTGTAAATGTTAATGTTTTTAGGGTATGGGATTTTAATCCTACTCATCATCTTTTAAGTACCATGCTATTCTAACATCAGCATGCCTAAACATTATATAGACAAAAACATTATTTTCAATACATAGATCTTTCTTCTAGTAAATAATACAGTCATGACAAATTCATAGAAATCATCACACTTCTCAAAATACTAGCACATAAAGTGTCATATTTGATCTTTACCACTTTGCAAAATATCAGAAATAGAATATTTCTTCTGAGAGGATTAATCTCCCGATGAGCCTCAATTTTATTAGGTGTCTTCAAGATTTTAACTTAGTGGTAAAGTAAGACAAGAAAACTACACCCGACTGCCTGATTCTATTAGCTCAATGAAATTGACAACTGTAAATGGTACGAAATTTCTTATATTTGACAAATGTATTAACATTAAAAAATATAATTGGCCAGGCACAATGGCTCAAGCCTGTAATCCCAGCACTTTGGGAGGCCTAGGTGGAAGGATAGCATAAAGCCACGAGTTCAAGACCAGCCTGGGCAAAAAAGTGAGACCTTGTCTCCAAGAAGAAATTAAAAAAATAGCTGGGTGTGGAGGCAGGCACCTGTAGTGCCAGCTATTCTGGAAGCTGATGTGGGAGGATTGCTTGAACCCAGGAATTGGAGGATGCAGTGAGCCGTGACTGTGCCACTGTACTCCAGCCTGGGTGACAGAGCTGAACCCAGGAATTGGAGGATGCAGTGAGTCGTGATTGTACCACTGTACTCCAGCCTGGGTGACAGAACAATATCCTATCTCTTTAAAAAACAAACAAACAAAACCACAAGGAAAAAAAAATATGGTTGAGAGAAAATGCACGTAAACTGTTCAATTTTGTGCCTGCTCGATATAGGGAATGCTGAATAAATGTTAGCAGTTTACTATTAATACCATGATTATAGAGAGTGGATTAGCTACTTTGTAATTTATCTGCATTTGACAAGCAGAAAAAGGAGGTCAGGTGAGCCTGTCAGAATATCAATGTGTCTGCATCATGTATATGTTAGAAAAAAAAAAAAAAGTATCAAAATATCAGCTATCTCTGCATGACAGATTATGGATAATTTAATATTTTCTTCTTTTGCTAAAGTTTCTGCAATAAACATATTACTTTCATAAGAAAAATTAAATATTTGAAATTGTGATTGTATTTGAAAAATAAGTATTACTTTAAGTACAGTTTGTTACTATGCCTTTCATCTCAACCGTTAGTATAACAAAGAGCTGATTTTATTATTTCTGCTTATCCTGGAGATAAAATTCAGTAACAGTTAAATATTCTAACAGGAAATAATAATCAATATTAAATTTATTAAAACACTATTTTAGCAATTATTAGTTATGTCCATTTTGAAAACATGGCTCAGAACACTAATTTTTAAAACTTGCAGAAATCATAATAAAATGGTAGCTACTGCAAGGTACAACTAGCAAATGACACAGACATTAAAAGACTATTTTTATATTCTTTATTTTTTTTAACCATTTCTGTTTTTTTTTGGGTGAAAAAGGCAAATTGGTTATTTTTAAAACAGAATGGAAGAAAAATGTTTTTATATCAATAGCTCCTGAGAATTTACTCTTTGATCATAGCTACCAGCCTGCCATTTCTTCTGTGGTCGAAACCCTACCAAGTCTAGCTACTGCTCAGCTACACTACAATCAATCTTTGGGCACTTTAACTTTTGGATCATTTATACATTCTCAACTGATTAGGCTAAACTTGTAAAGTTATTCCTATGACTACTCCTAGACCTTTGAGCAACAATAACTGAAGAGAAATACAAGTGAATGTATTACAGTCAATAAAAAATTGCAGAAAGACATCAAGTGGCATAAGGATTTTCTTGTAATCAATTTTTTTGTTCAAAATATCCTAAGTTAAATATTTCAACTCGAAATTTTAAAAAATTATTAAATTTACCTTAAAAAGAATTTGAAAATTTGATGTTCCAGATTTAAAAACTTCATTTCAAGAATAGAAGTATTTTAGGTTTATAAATAATTAAAATAAATGTATTTATGATTAAAACATTTTAGGTACATACCATAAGAGATAAACAGCATTTCAAGAATATCAAATTCACTATCAAAATGTGTACAGCACATTTCAGAATCAAGGCAAGATAGTTTTTTTTAATTCATTAAAATAATTATGTGGTAAATTAAATTTTATTTAACAAGGTCATTTCATACCTAGAGAGACCCTATAGAATTCTATAAAGAAGCTAAGTTGCTGTAAAATACATTAACTCAATAAATATTAATTTAAACTAATTAAAACTGTCATCCACAATAACAAAACAAAAACAAAAAACCTACCATTGTTTACCTAAAACAAGAAAAAAAAATAATTATTTAATAAGCGGGACACTTACCCTTTTTTCCATTTCCAACAGTGACCTATCAGCAAATCTTTCTTGTCTCTGCAACGAAGTAAGAAATTATGAAAGAGGTAAGTGCAAAAAAGATTGAGGGGCGACCACAGTAATTCTCTTTTAATGGGTATTAAATCACAATATTCAAGTGGAGTAAAACACAGGTTCATGAGTAAAGCAAAGAGAAAACAGGATTTGTATTAAAATAATAAAGAGTGAAACGAATGTTTAGAAATAGAATGGTAACCAGACCTCTCATTTTATGTTCTCTATCACTTTTCCCCAGGAACTTTCATAGTTTAGTTGGGCGTGAGGGTGAGTGAGTGAGTACTGTGGAAGAAAAACAAAAACAAAAAAACTGTAGCTTTCCTTCTGAAGCCGAAATTCTTTCTTTTCCTACACCATCAGGAGTGGCTAATCATAATGGTCAGATTCCAAGACCTTGATTGAAATATATTCATTACCAGGTTGAGTGACTCTGTATCCATGCAGCCAGACCAGTAAACTGGCCTTTTTATCTTCTCCCACAGCTATCTTGGTCTTGGCTCACATTCTAGAGGTTTCTTTTCCAATCATCCATGCTCCACAATTGGTTCATATCCACTTTCACTCACAAGAAATTCTAGCTGTACAGCTTTCTTCTGCTGGTGAGCTCAGGCCTTTCATTTTTTCTACTTCCTGTACTATGTGACCAGCTCAAAGTTGGTAAAATCCTGATATTTAAGCTTGGCTTTAAGGGATGGAAAAGCACCTTGGGTTTCAGCCACATGTTGTATCCTGTACTAGAGATTAGAGAGCTCTGGACATTGACCACAGGCCCAGTTTAACAACAACAACAACAACAACAACAACAAGTGGCATCTTAGATCTTATTTACATTGATATCTATACAAACATCTCCCTTGGAATTCCTGGTCAATTTGCTGAAAATGAATTCCTCAAAAGCCAACCTGCTGAATAACCTACTTTACTAATTTACCAAAAATGATTTTTGACCACTTTAACAAGAATGCTTTGAGTGCTAACCATAAAATATGCTTTAAAAACATATTGATTAAACACAATTTCACTGTTCAATGTGGTAATTTAAAAAATATTTCTTTACATAATTTTCTTTTACGCCAACCCTTTCAGTATTCATGTTTTAGTATCTCTAGGACTTGTAACCAAGTCACTTTTTGATTCCTCTTTCACAATTTTAATGGTTATGGTGTGTAACATTTAAAGAACTAGTCATGGCCAGGTTTTCTTACTTTTTCTCTTATTTTAAATGGCTTCAAGCTTTTGTGCTTACTCTTTCTGGAAACATGAAAGTCAATATTCCAATTGCTTCTTGTAAGAAATTCAGTTCAGAATTTCAAATATGAGGCTGGGTATAGTGGCTCACACCTGTAATTCTAACACTTTGTGAAGCTGAGGTGGGCGGATCACTTGAGCCCAGGAGTTCAAGACCAGCCAGGGCAACACAGTGAAACCCTGTTTCCACAAAATAAATAAATAAATAAATAAATAAATAAATAAATAAATAAAAATTGAAAAATTAAACAGATGTGGTGGCATTGCCTGTAGTCCCAAATACCTGGGAGGATAAGGTGGGATGATTGCTTGAGCCAGGGATATTGAGGCTGCAGAGAGCCCTGATTGTGCCACTGCACTCCAGCTTGAGTGACAAAGCGAGACGCTGTATCCATTAAAAAAAAATAATAATTTAAATATGAATGAGACTGTTCAGTTAATTCTCATTTATTTTTGGTTCTGAATTTAAACATTTAATTGCTAGAAATATAAAACAAAGGCTGAAAACGCCACTTGAGGGTTTAAAAATAAATCATAGAAACTCTTTACAAAACCGAAAAATTTTTAAATAATATTCAAAAGCACCTGAAAAAAATCAAATAGCCAAAATAATAACATCACACGTAAATTAACAAAACATGGAAAAATAGCATTTCATTGGAGATTTTTTCATATGGGAACATTTTAGCAATTATATGTGGTTTGCAAATTTCATTGATTAGAAAACATCAACATCAGTTTAGATAGTATTTTTACTTAGTTAACTTTCTTGTTAAACATTCCAGTTAAAGCTGTTAAAATCACAATGAGTAAATCTGGTGAACTGGTCATTTGGCAAAGTGGTATTCAGCAGACTGGTTCTGGTAGGCTGGCATATTTTTTCCCTTCTTTGGAGATGATACGGGAAGGAGAGTACCTGAGCTAGGGCAAGAGTCAAGGATTCCAGAGTCTCTTGGCTAAATACTATCAAATAGACCTAAACTTCAAGATTAATTTCATGCAACTATAAAAACTGCCACTGCTATTTGTGGCAAATATCTGATGCAAATATTTGTATATTTGTGAAAAGTTACGAAGTCAATCAATGCCAAAAAACAAACAAAAAAAAAGGTGGAAAAGTTCACAGTAAATTCAGGATAAATGCCTGAAAGTTGAACCCCAAAAGTTTACTTTAATGCTTATCAGTTTTACTTTTATGAATTATACTGCTCATTATTAACTCAGTATACTGGACATGATACTCAGAGTACCTGCCAAGGCAGAAGCTGTCATACTTTTTAATCCTGCTTCTCTTGCCAGGTAGCAGAAATTGGTACCCGATCCACAGGCAACTTTCTGTCCATTGACCTACGAAATGGTCACTAACAAAACAGGCTACTCCATACTGGGTAGTAAGTGGCTAATTCTATCAATTCCCCTCTCTTGCAGGGTTTGACTGAGAGAGATACAGAATAATTACATGACAATGAAGTAGGCAGCAAAGCAGAACACAGAGAAGGCATTAAGTAGTGGAGACACAGATGAGCTGAGTCACCATGACAGAACACTATAGTAGGAAGCAGTGCATTTATTTAATAAATTTATTTATTTATTTATTTGAGATGGAATCTCACTCTGTCACCCAGGCTGGAGTGCAGTGGCACGATCCTGGCTCACTGCAACCTCCACCTCCCGGGCTCAAGCAATTCTCCTGCTTCAGCTCCCGAGTAGCTGGGACTACAGGCGCCCACCACCACACTCAGCTACTTTTTTTGTACTTTTAGTAGAGATGAGGTTTCACTATGCTCGCCAGACTGGTCTCGAACTCCTGACCTCAGGCGATCCACCTGCCTTGGACTCCCAAAGTGCTGGAATTACAGGCATGAGTCACCGCGCCAGGCTGCAGCGGACATCTTTACTTAGAACTAACATTGTAATGAAATCCCTAGAGCTGAAGCTATGCTCAGAGAGCTCATTATATTTTTATGTATACAGGCTCGCTAAGATACTAATGCAACCTGAAGGATGATGACAAGTTCACTGATTAAAAAACACCAACATCAGTTTAGATATTTTTACTTAGTTAACTTTTCTGCTAAACATTACAGCTTACCATGAAGCCTAAATATAAGTCAGTAGTTTTAATGTGTATGACACTGTAAGTTTTTATGACATCTCACTATGAAACGTATTCTTGTTCTGTTTTACTTTTCTGTTTATCTTTACAAAAACCTCCATTAACATGAAGGAAACTGAGGAGTCTTCACAACCTTGTGAGGTTAGCCTGACCCCTGGAAGTTTAGCACAGTATCTACTGTCCTCAGACAATTGCTTTACAACACAACAATGGTTAAAAGAAGGATCTGGTAACAAGTTTAAGTTTAACAAATAGAATGAACTTTGTTGGTTTTTGTTTTGGTGTTGTTTTGTTATAATTAATTTTTAAAAATTAAGAAAAAGATGAGTGTAAAGACTGATCAAAAAGAGTATGTAGTCCCATTCACAGATCTGGACATGCTGTTTTTAGATCCATGCTTTCAGCGGGATTCTAAGAGTTGTGCTGCAGAAGTACGTTTATGCTAGAAAGTCCCAGGTTAAAATTGAACACGTTTGTTTTCTTAAAAATTATAGGATGCCTTAGAGCCTTTAGCAAATAAATAGACCCTGTAAAGTCTCTAACATGTAAAATATGTAATATTTCCCTAGTTTCTTTGATCACAAATTTTTTTTTGTTTTCTGAAAGGAGGGAAACGAGGAGAAGATGTACCTATTCCTATTTCCCAGAACTAATGTTCCATGGAAATGGAAAAGTGGCTTGGGAAACAATTGCCAGATCACATGTACAAGGTTGTGAGTTTTGCTTGGCTATCCCAATTTTATTGTTCAAATTTATCTTCTCTAGGCTGCTGCATAGAAGGAACTTACAAAAGGAGCTATGATTAAAATTACCTTCTTCCAGCACTACAATATAAAATAATCTTTACTTGAACAAACAGAAAATATTTGTAGTAAATAAAAATTTTTATAAAAATTTTTATATGGCTATAAGATGATTCTGTATAGATGCTTTTAATGTTTTAATGCCTTGCTACATTTGGTATTCTGGAAATAAACATTTAAAACCTTGACATACCACAACATTGGTATTAAAAAGCTTTTTATATGTTGACTTTTGACTGTAAGACTATTTTTTAAATTTACTTCAGAAAAAGTAAATAATCCAAAAACAGCATTATCTTCTATTATCAATTATCAAACTTCTATTTAGAGTATTAGAAAAAATTTTAATACCATTTTTAGATGGAATAAATCACAACCATTACCTTGAGAGTAACAAAAAGAAAAGGATACAAACCTGGGTGGCCTTTTCCAACTGTAATTTAAGATCTGTTAGTTCCATATTTGTATCATGTAGCTGTGCCTTCAGCTTTTCATTTTCAGCTAGAATTTGTTCATAAAGCTATAAAAATTAGGGTAAAAGAACAAATTACTTTTCTGCTCTCCTATTACTTTAAAATTTCTCATTGATTACTTTGCAATATTAAAACAGCTTAATGTAGCATATGAGCTATAAAAGATACATTTAAAAAATCCTTCATGGTTGCAAAGTACAGACTGTTGGTTATGTAAGTGTGTTTGTCCCATATAAAGTCTTAAAATTAGTTCCAGCATTCAAAAATCAAGACTTGACAGAAAAATCGGACTTTTCAGGTTATCTTAAAAAAGATTCAGTCATCTGATAAAGAGGGACCACATACCTGCACAGCAACTGCAGCTAGGGCTAAGGAGTCACTGTGATCTTTATTTGGAGTCTGTGAGATTTTCTGCCCATCACTCTCTCTTGAATTCCCAGAAATGAGATGGAGTACCAGCTGTATTTATCATTATACTTCTATATTGCTTATAGTAAAGTTAAAAGGCAAATGACGTATTTCCTGAAATATTTCAAATCTGGGATAAGATCCAAGACCTTCCCGTTTTCTAATGCTTTTTGTCTTTCTTAACACTGCTTCTTCCTTACCCCTGCTTTACTACTTCCACCATAATTCTGGCTATGATCATCTCTTATCTAAACTATTCTAATTCCCTGATCGCTCTCTAATCTGTTTTGTATATAGGAGCTAAAATTAACTTTTCAAAATGAAAATCTCATCATTTTCATAGGCCAACCATTCCATTTCCACCCACAATTTAAAAACTCTTGAATGGCTTCCTGATGTTCTTAGCATACACAAAATCTTACAGTGGCCTATAAGGCACTGCATTATCCGGTCTCAGCCTACACAACTGCTGCCTCAAACAAATATTTCTTCCCCCTACTGGCCATAATTAAAATTTAATTATTCCAATGCATCATGTATTCTCCCCCCACCAGGTCTATGTGCGTGTAGTTCCACTCCATTTGGAATAATTTTCTCTCCCATTTTTGCCAGTTAACTATTAGTAATCCTTCCATGTTTGGCTGAAACCACACTTCCTTTGGAAATCAATTTTTTTTTTTTTGAGATAGAGTTTCCCTCTTGTTGCCCAGGCTGGAGTGCAATGGTGTGATCTCAGCTCAATGCAACCTCTGCCTCCTGGGTTCAAGTGATTCTCCTGCCTCAGCCTCCTGAGTAGCTGGGATTATAGACATGCGCCACCACACCCGGGGTAATTTTGTATTTTTAGCAGAGAGGGGGTTTCTCCATGTTGGTCTGGCTGGTCTCGAACTCCTGACTTCAGGTGATCTGCCTGCCTCGCCTCCCAAAGTGCTGGGATTACAGGCATGAGCTACTGTGCCCAGCCAAGGAAATCAATCTACTTTCTTTTGTTATATACTTTTATAAAATTGCTTTTCTACTTCAAGTTAACTGTCTCCATTATTTATTATACATTCATTAGTATGACTATATAATAAGGTCTCTCTCCCCCACTACATGGAAGATGCCCACGAGAGCAAGATAACATCTTCATCTCCATTTGCCCATTACTAGAATCTCTCTACTTAGCACAGTTCAATTCTTTATTGAATAAATGATGAATCTTATTCATAATGTAAAGTGATTCTCTCCCTCACCCATTCCCCTAACTTGGCTTTTAAAAAAGTATGTTATTCAAACAGCTGCCAGATAACTGCGGACATGTACAAATGCCATAAGCTTTCTCCTTCTCCAACAGACTTTCTGTTTACTATAAAGCACAAAATATGCATATATAAATGAATCCCAGATTATTGAGTTTCTGGGATTTATTTCTTAATTACTTTAATCCTTAATAGCACTTGAGCTGCCCCAAGTTTTTCAGTTACCTATGAAAAACTATCAATATATTCTCTTAGGAAAAGCCATCTTCTGTTTGGCTGCTTCCTAGTAACAAACAAAGAAACAAAGTGTGCATACACTTGTGTGCACCTGTTTACTGAATGCTCCTTTCCAGCTCAATCATAGCAATGACTTGAGACACTTAAATGTAAAATCATCTTGGATGATTTTCTCTTCCCTTTAATAAACAAACAGCTATTTATATTCTACTTACCATCACTTGCCGAAAACTGAAAATGAAAATAAGTTATTTTACTCATTTCATTATGAGTTTTTAAAATAACATTTGAATATGAGTATCTCAACATAAAAGATAACTTATTTTTTATTAAATATAACTAAATAACCCAAGTACCTTTTTAAAGTCAGTTGAGTCATCCTTTTCTAGCCTGCTGCTGTAAGGTTTTCTTTCTTCTAAGTAACTGTATGATCCAGAGCGACCCAGCAAGGAATCATATCGATCACCAGCTGATGTAGAACTGGTTTCATATCTTCAAAAGATTTAAATAAAAAACCTTGTTATAGGCTTTTACAACTTATATTAACATACATCCTAGTACACATATAACTTGACAGTTCAAAAGTGTAGGTCACAGTCTCCCTCTGTTATCTGATTAATTTTTGTGATATATAATAAGTGGGAAGTTATTTTATTTTTTGAGATAGGGTCTCACTCTGCTGCCAGGCTGGAGTGCAGTGGCATGATCTCAGCTCACTGCACTTGACTTCTCGGGCTCAAGTGATTCTTCTACCTCAGCCCCCTGGGTTGCTGGGACTACAGGCACATGCCACCATGCCTAATTCTGTACTTTTGGTACAGATAGGGTTTCAACATGTTGCCCAGGCTGGTCTTGAACTCCTGGGCTCAAGCAATTCACATGCCTCAGCCTCCCAAAGTGTTGGGAGACTACAGGAATGAGCCACTGCACCCAGCTATTTTTTAATACTACTAATTTCCATTAATTGAGGAAGAGAGTCAACATTTCCATGTTTAAAAGCCAAAACTGGTTTCATATGATTAATATTCTAAATTGTACGTTTCCTCCCACATTTTAATATTTCCAAAACCAGAAAATGGCTTACAATTGACGATGCATTCTAGTTTAATTGGTAGTACCTTTCCTTTTTTTAGTAGTAAGTAACACAATGGTGTTCTAAAAATGAGTAATGTCTTAGATTTGATGAAATAAAGTATATCCAAAGTGACAGGTAATGGCTTTGTCCTAAACAGGAAAAACAAATCTTATTGGTAAAGGAGAATTCTCTCATTATCTGGTTCTGAAATTCAGATTATCTTTTCTGACAGATGCCATTGGCTCTGCATTTCAATTCAATAGAATCATCAGCAGACAGAAATTTATTATTGGTCTTACAGGGCTGTGGTTAACAATGATAAGAGAAATGGAATGGAGATGAAAATCAAGGATAGAGTGGAGGTTCTCTGAAAAAATGGATAATTTTGAATTAGGTGACACTTTTGTTTTGTTTTGTTTTGTTTTTTTAAAGACACAGCGTCTCACTGTGTCCAGTGAGGAGTACAGGCTGGAGTGCACTGGCACAATCATAGCTCACTATAACCTTGAACTCCTGGGGGCTCAAGTGATACTTCTGACTCAGCCTCCCCAGTAGTTAGGAATAGAGGAGCATATAGGCATGCCTGGATAATTAAGGAAAAAAAATTTTTTTTTTTTTTTTGGTAGAGATGGAGTCTTGATGTTGTCCACTCTGGTCTTCAACTCCTGGACTCAAGCGATGCTCCTGCCTCAGCCTCCCCAAGTGCTAGGATTACAGGCTTGAGCTAGATGACATTTTTTAAAGTGTCTTCATTGGTTCTCTTTTGTCTAAAGCAGGGCTACATAAGAGAAGATTCTGAATACTTAATCAAATATATTTCTGGCCAAGTGTGGGTTTTATCAGTCCCTGATGTTAATAATGAGATAGTTGAACTAACCTAAGAAACTTTGGAATACCTCTGTTGTAGAGATTTGGGAAAAAATCTCACTTGCTTTGACTAGTGATCTAGAAGTAAAGCCTTTAACAAAGAAAGCTAGTAACAATGATAAGGCCATCAAAATTTCTGTAATTTTTTAATCATCAAATAATTCTATAAACTTACAAAATCCATAGATTCCTAGCAAAACATTTTTAACAAAGATAAAAATAAGAAAAAAGTCAATTAAAAAATAAATAAAACATACCTAGAAATGGAATCCGTCTAGAAAGAAAGAGAAAAACATAGGCATACTAAATTTTTATGTTTTCATTAAACTATTAACCTCTGATTAAGTAAATTTAATGTAGTATCAATAGCATTTTCAAACTATTAAACTAACATCTGTTTTCTACATGTGTTTTAATTTTACTGAGGTTGTTTTAGAAAGAGGTTCTAGAATACAGAGTCACTGTATATTTTCAAAGGCATATCATCATGCAATTACATGTGGCAATTTATGGGTATCTCCTGTGACTTCCTACAATGACCACTTACAATATTTTTTAATTAAAATAAAAAAAGAGACTAAGAAAGATATCTATTACATATACCCACTGAGCAGGAGGAAGTAATATATTTACATTAAGAAATGTTGAGTTTACTATGATATCTCAAAGCAGTCATTTTACTCATTTTTGTTTCTGAGGCAATGAGAAGCAAACAAATGAACACCTAAGGTACTTTATACATAACAGTATATACATATTTTGTTTAAAATTTACTTTCTGGAAATCTAGCTATATACCTTTAAGGTTAGCAGTTAGGTGATAGGAAATTTAATTTTCTCAAGCAAGTGGTATGCTACACTCAAGTTCCAGAAAGTCTTATTTAAATGGTGAAAAGATTAATAGGGTAAAACACTCTTACTGGGGGCCAAAGTAGTCTTTTTCAGTAGTCAAATTTAGCCTTTTCTTCTTCTATTGAAATACTCACTGATTCTATAATTTAACTATACAGAATGGTTTGTTAAACTTCTTAATTTAAATATTAGTGATTTCCCATTATATTTATCTTTGGAGATACTGTAAAATTACTAGGTTACTTTTGGGATTGTTAAGCCTATTTTGGACTAAAAATGTTTTACTAAAGTCTATGTAAATTTCCTCTGCAAAACCAATTTTAACTTTGCTCCTTCCATTGTTTTTTAAAGTAATGTTTTATTTTATCGATTTACTCTTTGGTTTTACAACAACTAACAATTTTAAAGAATAAATTTCAATTTTCAACATATTCAAATTCAGTAAAATGGCTATTCATGAACTAAAATGTCTACATATCAAACAAAAATAATACATCTCACCTTATAGTTTGCACTTACATTCACTGATTTAAATTTTAAAAATAGAAAGTCTAGTCACAGAAATCACTCACATTCCGTTTGTCTTTAAAAATCATGGTGTTATCACTGATTATTATTACTGTTTTTGACATGAGGTGTCACTCTGTTTCCTAGGCTGGAGTGCATTGATATGATCACAGCTCACTACAGCCTCGACTTCCTGGCCCAAGTGATCCTTCTGCCTCAGCCTCCCAGTTAGCTGGGATTACACGCATGCAACACCACATCCGACTAATTTCTTAAATTTACTGTTGAGATAGGGTCTCCTATGTTGCCCAAGTTGGTCTTCAACTCCTGGGCTCAAGTAACCCTCCCACCTCAGCCTCCCAGAGTGTTGGGATTATAGGCGTGAGCCACCATGCCCGGCCTATCATTTAAAAACTTTTAAGAATTGTGGTAAAAACCACATACTGTAAAATTTACTATGTAAACTGTTTTTTAGAGTATATAGTTCAGTATTTTTAATTATATTCATATTGTTGTGCAAAAGATCTCTAGAATTTTTTCATCTTGTAAAAATAAAACTCTATATCCATTGAACAATTTCCTTTGTCCTCCTCTTCCTAGCTCTCGCAACAATGGTTCTACTTTCTGTTTCTATGATACCCAAATAAAATAAGTGGAATCACATAGTTCTTGTCTTTTTGTAACTTGCTTATTTCATTTAGCATAATGCCCTTGTTCCCCAAATTTTAAGATTAATTTTCCAAAGTAAAAATATGCTTTTAAAGATAAAAAAGATTAAAACATATAGAATGATATTCAGAAATATCTTTCTGACTATGGTATTGTAAGTTCATATAATGGTATACAAAGTTCCTGTGTAATTTCTCATCCCTCCATTCTCTAGATAACCACTGTTATCTAACCAACCTTTTCTGGACACATAACATCTATGTGAATAGAGAAAATATTGATCTACACACATACATTGCATCTTATTTATTTATCTACATCCATTCTTCCTTTTTCTCATGGTGTAGCAGTTACTAGGTTTAGGTGAGATGACATGTAGCCCATGTTGGTAGCAAAATGGCTGCAACAGTTCAGTGATAGGCCCTGTCTATCCTAAGCCAACTATAATCTCATCCCTATGAGATTAATCAGCCTGAGGATGAAGCTGACACAAAGGACTGCAGAATATAACTGGAGTACATTTTCTTTGTTTAATCCAGTTTGACTTAGGTTTCATATTGTTATTTATATTTGTTATATTTATTTATATGTTATTCGTTACTTAACTAAAAGAACTCCAACCTATTTGGAGTTACAACAAATAGATTGTTCTATTAAATAGGTTGGAGTTCTTTTAGTTATAAGTAACGAATAACATATAAATAAATATAGATCTATTTAAAGTAAACAAAAAACACTTAAATTGAAAATAAAAAAACTTTTCTTTTTAGAAACAATGTTCCTCTTCATCTTAACGTATCTCACATATAATTTTAACAGTAAAACTAAATACAATATACATCAATATGCTTCAAAATTACAACTTTAAAAGCTAGATAATCTCCCTTCCACTCCAGCTTGGTGGGGGTTGGACTCTGCATGATAAGGCAATGAGAGGTGTCAGACAGGGAAGGTTTACTAATTTCCTCCCCTCTTGTTTACCTGTCCATTGGTTTTCATGGAAAGATGAGAATTTACAGGGTACTACTGGGAAAGGAAGATGATGGGTAAGTTGATAGAATATAATAAAGAAGGGACATAGGTAAATTGGGGAGTTCTGATAACTGACAAGCAAATAGTTTAGGTAACAGTTAAAGCTTTAGGTCTGCAAATAATGTAACCTCAGAACCAATTCACTCCTCAATGTCTGGCCACCTAAAGATAAAATTAAAATTTTGGGGTGGAAACAGGCAAACTTGGCCCTAAAATAATGTTCACAGTTACCTAGCAAAGGCAACCTACTTTTGTTCACTTCCTGTTACTGTAGATCCTTGCTGACTAAAAAGAAATGTGTTTGCTCTATTAAGGAACTTTAACTCAAAATGAGTAAAATAATATTAATATGACCAGAATGCTATTTCAGGCTAAACAATGCCAGGTTTAGAACTAACTCGTGTTGTTCAGCTCTATCCTCATACGAATAGAAATATTTTAAATATTTTTTAGCTTTCTGCACAGCCAAACAATCAGGAAGCGGGTGGGGGAACTTTCAACCTTTGCTGGCTATGCAGCCTTGTCATTCAAACTTGCTTTAGGTCCTTCATCAGTACTGAGAGGAAAAAAATGTCTTTTAGATTCTAAACATAAAAATCTGTTGGAGACTCTAAATTTCTAAATATATGTAAAAGAAAGTGAAAAGATGCCTATCTTCTCCAGAACATAATTTTGAAATAAAATCTACAGAAATAAAATCTGAGCCTACTACTTTCGGATTTCCACTACTTCTGAGTAGCCTTTAGATATTTTCCTTTGGCCAAGGGTACTATTTCTTTTTCTGCTTCTTCTTTTAACGCCGAAGGTTAAATGACATACAATAAATTACATGCACTTAGAGTGTACAATTTGGTGAGTTTTGGCAGTTCTGTATATCCACAAAACCACCACTAGGATCAAGACCCAGAACATTTTCATCACCTCCAAAACATTATTTTGTGACCCTTCCCAGTCCTTTTAATCCTGATCCCCAGGCAAACACTGCTATTGCATACCCGGCATGTAGGTAGAGTATGCAATAACTGTTTTTCATGAATAAATATAATAAAACACAATTTAAAAGGATTATTAAAAAATATGAATACTTCTCAATACAAAAAGTAATGGTATTTACCTGAGTTTCTTTCTTATTGGATCCCTCTTCTGTGTCTGATTGTTGTTCTTGTTCATTTTCATCACTCTAAAAATAGATTGCCAATTTATTGTAGGAAATTTTACTAATAATTTCAAAAATTATTTTTTAAAATAATTTTTGGGAGTCCTCTCTCAGAATATACATTGAGACATTTGTAGATAAAATGAGATGTCTAGGATTTTCTTCTAAATAATATGGGAGTTGGGGGATAGGGTGAGAATTTAACTGAAAAAATGAATACTTGGGGTAGGGCTCCTCACACTATTCTGTTACTTCTATAAAGTATATGTTTAACTTTTCTATATTAAAAATCAAAAGAAAAATAGAAAACTATTTTTTGATTTCCCCATCTGTTCTTCCTTTGTCATTTATGTATGATTTTCCTTCTCTTTTTAAACTTTTTAAAACAGACATATGCACTCTTGATTCATCAAGTCGAATATATATTTTGTCCACAGCATGGACAATGCAAAGATATTAAAACTCTTGAACTCCATTTAATACTTTCCCATATCTTTGTGCTACTGTTTTCATATGCCTTAGCTCTTTATATATTTTAAGCTGCATATGACAATGTTATTTGCGGTACATTTAATTAATTAATTAGTAATTAAGTAAAATGAAAATGGACTAAAACACTGTAATTAAAAAAATGTTCAGAAAAAAGTTGACCTAAATATGTTGTTTATTAAAAAAACACAAATAAATTGAAAATAATGGAAAACATATATAATACAAAGATAATCAAAGAAAGCTTTTCAAAAAAGCAGAATTTAAGGTAAGATATAATATTAAGAGATAAAGAGAAACATACAGTGAGAGATGGGTCAGTTTAACAGGAAGACAGCTGATTCCATGTTTTCAGTGAAAGAATGGATAGAAATTTTCTTTAAAAAGTATTTTTATAACAATAGAAGTAAATGTACTGCTACATACAATAGCACAGATATATCTTATAAACATAACACTGAGTTATAAAATTTATAGTTCTAGTCATATGCTCTTCAAAAACAGGCATAGTTAACTACGGTGTTAGAAATCAGGATACTAGCTAACTTTGAAAATGAGGATAATAGGGATTGAGAGGGAGAACATGGGGGCAATCTACGCTGCTGCTTTTATTCATCATTCTCAGTGGTGATTACATAGATATGCTCCCATTGTGCTAATTCATTAAGCTATACATGTATGAGTTATATTTCTGAACATGCCATACTTCAATAAAAGGTTTATTTTTTAGAAAATGGACACAAAATCAATGAATAGCAGTGTCAGGCCTACATTCAAGGATCAGGAAAAAAACACTAATTTTTACAAGACTGTTGTAATTTGATAAACAAAGCACTGTTTCTATTTAGCATGCCTTGAGATGGAAGTAATCTGTAATGTACATCTTATAATGATATTTATGAAAATGAAATTTAAATAGACTCCTTAGATATTCTTAAAAGATGTTTTTACAAGTAAAGGAGCAGTTTAGCTATTATAAAATAATCAATACACGCACTCTGACCTTCAGACATTATTATTTCTATTCCATAATTAGGTCAGAACTACTCCTTTTAAGTAGTACCAACAATCTAAGTAGTTAACTATCCTTAAAAATAATTTTTCTCATTTAACAACTCAACTCAGAAAACACTGTGATGATTTAAGGAATATATAATCTAAGGCATATAAGAAATTATTAGTATGTACTTTTGGACACATTAAGAATACCACTGCTGGGTGCGGTGGCTCACGCCTGTAATCCCAGCACTTTGGGAGGCCGAGGTGGGCAGATCACAAGGTCAGGAGATCGAGACCATCCTGGCTAAACCAGTGAAACCCCACCTCTACTAAAAAATACAAAAAATTAGCCAGGTGTGGTGGGGTGCACCTGTAGTCCCAGCTACTTGGGAGGCTGAGGCAGGAGAATGGCGTGAATCCGGGAGGCAGAGCTTGCAGTGAGCCAAGATCGCGCAACTGCACGCCGGCCGGGGTGACAGAGAAAGACTCCGTATCAAAACAAAAACAAAAACCAAACCAAACCAAAACAAAACAAAAAACAGAATACTATCAAATAATGTATTTTAATAGATTCTCACATCTTGTGTCCAAAATGAAACTCCTGTAGATCTTCTTTTCTCTCTTGGTCGCCGTCGTTCTCTAATTGATTTAGATTGTGATTTATCTTCTCCTTCTTTTTCCTCTTCTCTTTTTTCTCCCTCTGTTAAGGATTGCAATAAACCACAATATAGCAATATATCTTGACAATATTTTGCAAGGTAATTGTAAAAACAATGGGTAAAATGGGCCAGGGGACTATCCAGGGGAAAGGAAGATGATAGGCAGCTGCTACTGCTTAGCTCCAGCCAATTGTTGAGAATACAGATCCAGTGTTGCCAGATCTGTCAACTTTTCAAGAAATGACAAAAATCTTAAGTTTGAAGTGAGTATCTCTAATATTAAATGTTGGTTCAACATTTTTACAAACACAATGCAGGCCTCACACATAGCAGTTTAAAGAACTGAAATATCTCAATGATCAATATAAGAAAATATATAGCTGGAAATTGGGAATAAACTTTATTTTCTGGTGTTTATTCTACATTATTACTGATATTATCATGACTAATACTGTAAGATTTAGGCTTTAAAATATAAAATGACTATAATTAAAAGTAATTTTATTTAGTACTTATCTCTGGTTTAAAGTAGGAATTACTCAGAATTTAAATAGAAAGTTTATATAAAATAATAGGAAATGGTAATAATGAGTATCAATATGCCAATATATAGTTGAGAGAAATGTATTTTTCAAGAAATAAGCATAAAAAATGTGTTCTAGTGAGATCATTACATGTATTTAGTAATTTCAGTTTACAACAATTTCACAAAAACTATTTAAATGATATGATCTACACAGTAGGCAAGAAATAGCTTGAAGCATCTGAAAAGCACTACAGTAATAAATTGCTTCTAGAAATAGTCACCCACCAGTTCTATATTAACTTTTCTTTGCAGGTGGACATGAAGATTTTTGTGAAATATTAGGTTATAAAAATATTAATATCAACTGCAGGCCATATTATTTTCTATTTCTGTTTTCTACTTTTCTCATTCTCAACCTTCATATTCTTTCTGTTTAGGTTCAATGAATCACAAGTTAGGATGCTGTTCCTTTTCTGTTGAATTACTATTTAGGAAACCCTAATCCAAGGGATTATATGAAGAAAGCAAAGTGTTTTCAAAATTTGCTATTCTTACCTCTTTCATTTTCTTTTGTTATTCCTCTGGAGTAAGAAGTTATGCCTACAAGACTATTTGGCCTGTTTAGTTGACTTGAAGCATAGAGTGAACTGCTCATAGTAGAAAGTGAAGAGGATGGAGTGGCTGAACTTGAAGTTGATACTGGCCTATAACGCTGGTAAGTCTGTGAAATATTAAGATCAAAACCATTTGAAACACTAAACACAATTAAAAACATATAAAATACTTAAAACTTCATTTCAAAGAAAAAGTAGTGTTCTAATCATGCCAAAGTAATTCAAATTTCCAGCTAAAATCCTTTACAGTATTTTGTATACGGTTTGTTGGTATATAAATCTCTTGTATGTTGAGGATCATAAGGACTATTCATACCATTTGACTTAAATGTGTTTTTGATATACTGTTACCTCATCATACGTTCTGGAGTATTTTTGTTTATATTCATCTTCTCTAGATGTTTCTGACTCCTTCTTTTCTTCTTGTTTCTCTTTATCTTGTTTTTCTTTTTCCTCTTTTTCTTTTTCTTCATTTTCTTGTTCTCTGGTTCGGGTAGAACGACTTCTTCCTATGGTTTTCTCAGCTTCTTGAAGATCAGTTAATGTCACTCCCTGCACACACAAAAAGATCAATATAATTATGAGATGCATTAAAGCTTGTTCAAAGGGATATTTTAGAAATACATATATCACATACAAATGCATTAAAAGTCAAATATGCATGTTTAGAATTGGTTTGCAAATGGAAACAGCAAGTTACATTCATTCTATGAAGAATGACCATTAGCAAGCACAATGATAGGTACTGGATACTCTATCCATATAAATGTTCCCCACAAGCTCAAAGTAGGGAAGAATAGCCAATATATATACTGTTTGCATATTATATTATAAATATTTATGTTTATATATGTCTCTCTGTGTGTGTGTATATATGTGTATATATATCTATACATACATGCACGACAATTGCTAAGGCTTAAAAGAGATTTCAATAAATTTTTCAAGATTTGACCTTGAAGAACAGGTTAGATTTCAAGAAGTGAAGAGTATAGGCAGAAAAAGTATATTAAGGCCCTAGCAAATAGTTCAGCTTGAAAGCTAAGTAATGGTAAGGACAGACAGCTGAATCTGGACTGTGGACCTTCCTAACTGTGGAAAAGCAGAAAGACACAAAAGTATGCATCATATATAGCATAATTAGAATGGCAAAATGGAGGTAAGGAGATCACCAGCCTGAATGACATTTTTTTAATACTTGCACATTAGCTGTTTAATATACCTAATATAAGACCCTATTCTCTGCCCACAACTTCCAAATATTCATAGAACTTTTAAATAGTTATTAGACATCATATATGATTATTCTAACCAAATACTCTGTGCCACACACTGTATTAGGAATAAGGATAAAATACTCAAAAAGACACAAAGGCATACGCTAATTAGATTAAATATAATAATAACAGTGTAACCGTACAAAAGGCTATGAGTAACCTTTACCTTTTGAGGATTTACTCACACTATATACTGACATCAATATTTTCACAACAAAGTGAAAAAGAGAAAAGTAACTTGTTTTACGTGTGTGTCTGTATATATGTTTTATATGCTACTTACATAAGTTTTATATATTAATTACATTAACCATACCTGTGTTGATCTTCTAGATTGTCTTGCTTGTCTAGATCTTGCTTTTCTTTGGGATTCAGACTCTTCATCCCTAACAGGAGTGAGGTATGATCTACAGTAATAGATTAAAAAAACTGTTAGTTGTAAATGCAATAACTGTGAATGTAAATATCTATCAATGTATATGAATAAAACATACAGGTTTAGTATTTTAATAAGTTTTAAGGAAAAGTCTTCAGAAAATGGTCTTTGAAATTCAATAATGCAATCCGATAATTTCTTTTTAGATTGGAACTAGTTATATTTTAATAATTATATTTTAATATCACATTTTAACTTCCTAACTACATTTAAAAAAATAATGTAATTTAATTTTAAGATGAAACTACATTTTTAAAAAGGATTTAGAGAACTGAAGATTAAAAATTTTAGCTCTACTGAAAGAAATAGAAAGATTTCATTTAGCCCAATTAACCAGAATGGATAAGGAGTAAATTTTTTGTCTGTTTTTAACCGAGGAAGATCCTCTTCTCCAGCCCTGAAAACATCCCCCAAAAGTGGTAATCTAAGCATCTTATTTAATGACCTACTAAAAGGGGCTTTAATTTCTTCTCTACCTACAGTATTTTCAAACATTGGAAGACAGGTATCAAATTCCTTTCTAAATCTTTTTTTTTTTTTTTTTTTTTTGAGACAAAAGTTTCAGTCTGTCACCCAGGCTGGAGTGCAGAGGCGTTCAAGTGATTCTCTCACCTCAGCCTCCCCAGTAGCTGGGACGACCTGCGCATACCACCACGCCTAATTTTTTTATTTTTAGTGAAGATGGGGTTTCAACCATGTTGGCCAGGTTGGTCTCGAACTCCTGACCTCAAGTGATCTGCCTGCCTTGGCCTCCCAGAGTGTTGGGCTTAAAGGCGTGAGCCACCGCACCCAGTCTCCCTGCATTCTTGTCAGTGTGCTTTTACTAATGACACTTACGTCAGACAACATGTTATTGTTCATACTTTGCTCTAAAAAATTCAAGTGTTTTTTATATATGAACAGCTTTTAAATCAGCATGTTACTCTTGAGTAACTGATTTTCTGATATAAAGAACAGGTCTTGGCATTTATCGCCACTAAATTTCTTCTTATAAATTTAAGCCTATGTTTCCTCTTGTCTCCTATGTTTCCTCTTGTCACAGGGTATGCACCTTTTCAAAAGCATGTAATCTGTGTCAAAAGTTAAACAAGGCTGGGTGTCATGGGTCATGCCTGTAATCCTAGCACATTGGAAGGCTGAAGAAGGCTGACTGCTTGAGCCCACGAATTCGAGCCCAGCCTGGGAAACATGAGGAAACCTGTCGCTACAAAAAAATAGAAAAATTAGCCAGGCATGTGGCACATGTCAGTACTCCCAGTTACTCTGGATGCTGAGATGAAAGGATCACCTGATCCTGGAGATCAAGGTTGCAGTCAGCTGAGATTGCACCACCACACAGCCTGGGTGACAGAGTTGAGACTCCATCTCAAAAAAAAAAAGTTAAATAATTAAAGTCAAACAAGCAAGGATATGACAGAGCCCTGCAACACAACATAAAGCCTTTCCTCTGATAATCAATATTTCTTGGGAAGTCCAATCATTAACGCTTCATCCAATTACACCACCTAGCTCACACTTCCCAGAGAACACTTACAGAAGTAGAGTACAGTTGACTGCTGAACACCACAGGTTTGAACTGTGCAGGTCCACTTATATGAAAGTTACACCAAGTGTGCCTGTCTCTTCTGCCTCCTCCTACCCTCTCCACCACCTCTGAGACAGCAAGACTAATCCCTCCTCTTCCTCCTCAATGTGAGGATGAAGAGAATTCTGACCTTTGTGATGATCCACTTCCACTTAATTAGTAAATACATTTTTCTTCCTTATGAGTATCTTAATAACATTCTTTTCTCTAGCTTACTTTATAGTAAGAATAGAGTATATATGCAACATACAATATATGTGCTAATCAACCGCTTATGTTATTGGTAAGGCTTGCAGTCAATGGTAGGCTATTAATTTAGATTTGGGGGATTCAAAAGTTACATGCAAATTTTTGACTGCACAGGGAGTCAGCACTCCTAACTCTTACAATGTTCAAGGGTCAACTGCATCTCTATCTTCTATGCTGTTTAAATTTATGAAGTTTATTCCACGTATTCCCCTCTTAAAACCCCAGGCAATGATCTACTGAGTTTTCTTTATTCAAATGCTGCCCCTTTTTTTTTTTTTTTGAGACGGAGTCTCACTCTGTGGCCCAGGCTGGAGTGCTGGGGCATGATACCGGCTCACTGTAAGCTCCGCCTTCCAGGTTCACGCCATTCTCCTGCCGCAGCCTCTCGAGTAGCTGGGACTACAGGCGCCCGCCACCAGGCCCAGCTAATTTTTTTTGTATTTTCAGTAGAGAAGGGGTTTCACCCTGTTAGCCAGGATGGTGTTGATCTCCTGACCTTGTGATCCGCCCACCTCGGCCTCCCAAAGTGCTGGGATTACAGGCGTGAGTCACCGCGCCAGCTCAAATGCTACTTTTAAAAAAGGCTCTTTCTTGGCCGGGCACGGTGGCTCACGCCTGTAATTCCAGTACTTTGGGAGGCCGAGGCAGGCAGATCACCTGAGGTCAGGAGTTCGAGACCAGCCTGACCAACATGGAGAAACCCCACCTCTACTAAAAATACAAAAGTAGCCGGGCTTGGTGGTGCATGCCTGTAATGCCAGCTACTCAGGAGGCTGAGGCAGGAGAACTGCTTGAACCCGGGAGGTGGAGGTTGTGGTAAGCTGAGATTGTGCCATTGCATTCCAGCCTGGGCAACTAGAGAAAAACTCTGTCTCAAAAAAAGATTCTTTCTTTTGTTAGCTTTAGCATTCTTCTCAATGTGTAATTCATTTTTTTAGCCTAACACTATTCATACAATCATAATAATAAACCTCTGAATTTACTGTGGGTTTTATGCCTTTTCTCTGTGTCCTTTAAAGCTCTCAGTTCAGCAAGTATAGCACATCTTCAAACATCCTTAGAATCATCTACCATTTTTTCAAAACTCTTTTGAGAACCCTCATTCCTTTTATATATATAAGGAAATCATATTTCTTTCTACAACCCTGAAATTTTTGGAAACTGCTTCTCTAAAACTAGAATATATGATATTATTCTTAGCATTCACCTCCTTAGATAATTAACCCTAAGATGACCAGGTAATTTCTCACGCAAGATCTTAGTTGCCTCAATTGCATCAATTAACTCTTACTTATTGCTTAAAATTAGTTCCGAGAACTGGTTCTTCTTGCTGTTTCTACATAATTACATTTGTAGCTAAGTCAAGAAATTCACAAGATGGAGTTTTACTTGAATGGGACATCCAATAAACTTATATTAAGATGAAAATTCCATCACTATTATACTTTGACTTTAATTTTATTTAGATATGCGATACTATGTTTTTATAACTATTATAGTGAGTTTCCTGGGACAAGTAATTCAAAAGGAGTAAGAGAATAACTAATAATCTTGTTATTAAAATTTAAGAACATTAATTCTGGGATATAAGAGGGGCTTGGGCTTGTTACAAAAAACGGTTGTATAAATTAGGGAAATGCTACATATTCTAACCTTCTCTAAGAAAACCACAATAACATATTAAAAGGTCTGTGATATAATGAGAAATGTAACCTGTATTAACTTGGCTTAACTCAGTATTTCCCAAGACCATTTAAATAGAGAATCCTCCACCCCAACCCATTTTGTGGCATATCCAGTAAATATAAAAAAGTGCTCCTAAGAACATCAGCCTGGAAAATGTCCAATGGCTATTTTTTTCCATTCATGCATTTAATTTAAGTATGTACCTACTGGCCCTATGCAATTTATTACTTTTCAGACTTCTACCAAACGAAGAGAAGAAAAAAGGAGATTAAACTTAAATGTGATAGTTAATCTGGTTAAACAAAGTTTATAGCAGACTGTGTATAGTAGCTCATGCCTGTATTCCAGCACATTAGGAGGTCAAGGTGGGAAGACTGCTTGAGGACAGGAGTTTGAGACCAACCTAGGCAACACAGTGAGACTCCATCTCTACAAAAATTTAAAAAATTAGCTGGGTGTGATGGCACACCTGTAGTCCCAGCTACTCAGGAGGCTGAGGTGAGAGGATCCCTTGAACCCAGGAGGTCATGGCTGCAGAAACTATCATCACACAACCACACACAGCCTGGGTGACCGAGATCCTGTCTTGGAAAAAAAAAAAAGTTCACAGCAAGACAGATAGGGTGCATGTTATCACTTTAGTATTTCATGAGCTGCTCTAAAACTAAACATGAACGTGAACTACTGTCAGATTTGATTACAGTCAAATGTTTCATATTTAGTTTATAACAGAGAAATTTGCATTGACACTTGGCTCTTTTTTATTACCGTGGCAAATAGTACTATCAACCATTACACTCTCTCCCAATGAACCTGGATTCCTTTTCAATAGTTTCAAATTGCCACAAAAGTCAATAAATCTATCATACCTGGTTTCACATATGAAGGTTAGGGGGATTAAAGTTACTAATTGAAAGACTTATAAAATCTGCACCTGCAGATAATTTTAATTTTCCATGTGACATTCATCCCAAATTAGCATAAAAATATAGCTTATCAATTTGTAATATAAACACATTTCCTTTATTTGATAATTACCATCTAATATTCAGTTCCTTTCTCCTCCTTTGGGGTACCTATCTAGAGCAGACCTCTAAGAATACGACATAGAGAAGAAAAATAATTTATGTATTTTCTGTACTTTTAATTGCAAAGAGCTGATCATTAAAAGATGGTAGAATATACCCACCAAACCCCACTGTTGCCTTTATCATTGCTATATCACACTGACCTTACCTACTGCATCTCTTTCTTAGAACTATACAGGGTATATAATTTTATTCCTTAGATGCTTACCATTTTCTGAGCAACCCAAATAGTATACCTGTGTTGACTTTTTTGTTGTTTTAGCCACAGTATATTCTCAAATTATCATATATACATTTTTAAGGCAGATTTTAAATCATATACATTTCAGAACCATTGATGAAATTTAAATAAAAGACAAACAGAAGAGGCCAACAATGTATTCAAGATTGCAAACAATTATTTCACATGGAACAAAACACAAACACTGATATGACTGCAAACATCACTGAAACAAGGTAAGACAAAAAATCTCTATAATGTAGAGCACAAAAAATGTCACCAGACACATTTTTTTCTTACGCAATTAGAATATGTTGTGTTTAAAAATATATCCAAGTGTTTAATTTTCAATCTTCAATGTCTTCCATTAAAACTAATTAGGACTAATTCTAAAAGTCAAAACTCAATTCTCTTCAGCAGAATAAACAATCTGTGGGTTAAGAATCATAATTTGTTCTGAAACAATTGATGATTCTGGGGAGACATTTATTAGGTTTTGTCACTGGAGACATTTTCAAAGGCACTGAATGCTAGAGACAGAAAAGATTCTAGAAGTTAAAAATATAAATCAAACACCTCATTTAACAGAAGAGATTCTGACTCAAAGATAATTCTAACCTTAAGAATCAAGGCAGAGTAAGGAGTTAAGAAACCAAGAACTTCTGATCCTTCTTCCTTTCAACAACCCCTCCCAACCCCACCAACAAAAAAAGTAAACCCCTCAAACTTAAATGATAGATACTAATTTCTGTTGGCTCTATGGTCTTACTGAGAGCACTACAACAACCTAAAACTGACTTAAGTTTATAGGAAAAAAGGGAAGAATAATTAAAATATAATATGTGACCTATACTGGTACTCAAATCACAAACCACCACTTGCAGTGGCATTATAAAAGTACCACTAAATTTCATCATAGAAGTACAAACAAAACCTAAATATAGACAAAAACTAAACATGCAATGATAGAAGAAAAAAGTTAACACTAACTTACTACTTTTCACATATTCAAACACAAATATTACTGTGAGGCCATTACTACTACAGGCCAGGCACTTCACTTGGCAACAGAGAAAAAAAAACTCTGTATGTAACTACTACGTGACAGAAATAAATCAAAGTTAATCTGGTCAGCATTTTAGTAAAAAAAAATTAGTTACATAATTTAATTTTGCAAGAATAAAATATAAAAATAAGGCTGACATTTGGTTTCCTAAGGTTTTCTTTTTTTTTTTTTTCCAAGAGGAAAAAAAAGCTAGGGACTATGCATAATATAGCAGAAAGAACTGAACTACTTTTCCTGCAATCTTGGGGCAAGCCTCAGCCCTCACACCAATAAACCATACAAAAGTAAAATAGTCACATATTATCTCTGGGTCTGTTTCCTTCGGTAAAGCAAGGAAATCCCAAAAGATAGTTAGTAAGCTCCTTTGTACATCTATGATTCCATGCCAATAGGTGGCAACAGAAAGAAGTGAGCAATGTTTTAAAAATATTTAAGCACACAAAATAAATTCAAACTCTTTGAAAAAAATCTAAATAATAAGTGCTTTCTATGTATCAGAGACAAAACTAAATGAATGTATTCAACACACTTAAAATTATCTGGCTTACACTTATGCACAGAAGTTTTTCCTTACCAAGAGAATCTTCATATAAAATTCTCAAAATCAACAGGAACTAAACAGTTCAACATTCTTCAAATTTCTTAATGGAGGAAACAATGAAAAGAATGATAAAACCTGTTTTTGTCATGTTGCATTTAATTTTCCGTGTGTTGTGTGTTCAGTTCATCAAAAAATTTTTTTGAAATAAAACCACCTTAGAAACTAAAATGTTTAGGTAAGAAAACAACTGTCTTGTTCACTGACTTTAAACAAAAAAATATTACTTCTGTCAGAGATGGATCACAAAGCCTAAATACAAATAATTGCTAGTTGTATTTAGTTCTGAGCTGACAGGGTATTTCATTTATTACTCTACTGGAGAGATGGTCGTCAGCCTCACAAGATCTTTTTCAAAACAAAAAAACAACTTTGATCACTGGGCAAGATATATCAGCAGTACTGTTATGACCTTTACACACCTGCGTCTCTCCCTGACCTCTGTTGTGGAGGAGACAGTGCCAGCAGTAGTTGTAGTCAGGGTTGTGGTAGAAGCTGCAGCATTTACAACAGTTGGAGCAACAGGAATGGTCACTGCCGTAGGAACACTGTCCTTTTCTTTTTCAGTACTATCCTCAGCCCACAAACGATTTGAGGTACTATAGCATCATAAGCAGCAACACAAAAAAGAGAAAAGGAAAACAGCTAAACAACGAAAGCACTTTCTAGCAGCTGAAAACACATGACTACAGGGATGGATTTTTTTAAAACATAAGGTGAGACATCCTTAAATTACGAACCAAAAAGCTCTCCCAGAGTTGTCAAAGAGAGAAATTTACATTTTAAGCAGTCTAATTCAAGGAAAGTTCATTGTTCAGGAACTTAAATTTTCCCCCAGACATGCAAAATTGCCTCATGTTGAACCAATTTTTGTTTGTGAATAAATTTAACAAGATAAATGAGAAAATCCAGAGCCCCACAATCTTCTAAACAAAAACGCATGCACATACATAAGCACACAGTAGACCTGAGCACAAAATGTATCTGTGACTTACCTGCTTTGTGTGCCTGCTGAGGAAGAACCCGTTGTAATCTTTGTAGTAGTGCTTGTGCTGGAAAGCAGGCTTTTCTGAAGCCCAGCTGCAGAGGTAACTGTTGGTGTTGATGTGGTGCTTGGAACACTAGAACTAATCAAATCATCTTGTCTTCTACCAAAGGAGCAACTAAACAAAAGAGTCATATCTATATAGGATGTGTTTGTATGTGTATTCTAGAGTTAATGTCTATACATTATACAAATTACAAGGCTAGAAAAAAATTAAAAACTGTGTTCCTAAATACACCACCAGCTCCAGCACCAAGAGTTGCATCTACGACTTGCTAGAGTTTAGACAACTTCACTAATTTGGTAGTGTATCATTTTAGTGCCTCCTCCCAACTTTCTCAGCAAGACAATGATCTGCTATTTCACATTTTTGAAACTATTCCACACCATATGCTCATGCCAGGCTGAGCCTGAAAAACACACTTTGGTTTTGTACTACCCACGGAAAACAAGACGTTGACATTTTTTGAAGAAAATTATTTCAGCAATGGGTCAGATACCTCGGAAGTAACCAATGCCTACGTGAAACTTGTTCACATCTTACTCTTCTTTTTGGTCGCTTTTAGTAAAGAAATTGTTTATAGGGCTTTTTTTCCTCTTCAACATGATACTACCAACATTCCAATTGAAAGTATTTCTATAGCTCTGAGTTCTAGGGCAAGGCAAATATTTCCAGATCAACAATGACAACCAGATCAATTAAGACACTGGCCTGTTTAAATTGTTCTAGTCAAGGAGTTCCTTCTAAAGGAGTTCCTTTTAAATATGTAACAATCTAAAAAACATTTCATAATATTTGAAGCTTAATTATATACTAGAAAGGCATAAGAACAAATTATCACCCATCTTTAAATATATATCCTGTGTTTAGAGTAAGTTTTAAACAACAAAAACTCATAATATTTAATAAAAACACGCATTTGTTTAAAATGATGTTAAACTGAGGGCTCCAAAAAAATTGCCTCATATTTTTATAAATGAATACATAAAAACCACTTAAGAATAATATTATTACCTTTTATGATAAGTTGATCCTTCATTAATTGAGCTATTTTTTTTAAGATCATCTTCCCATTTTCTCCTTGTATATGAACTACTTGTTCGCAAACTTGAAGAATCTCTGTTAAAAGAACACCCTTCAGATTCTGGTAGATAATTTTAAAATGGGATTAAAAAGGCTGTACACCAGTAAATATTAATATAAGCTGAAACTAGCAAAAACCTTTGGGAGGACACTTGGGAATATTTATCAAGAAGATAAAATAATTTCAGTACTAAGATTATACCCTAAGGTATAATTTTTCCCCTAAGTATAGGGGGAAAATTCAGATATTTACAGAAAATACTTTTTGATCACAAAATATAAAGTAGGGGAGATGCTTACTTTAACCGCAGAAGATCTACTTTATAGTATACTACGTGCCAATAAAAAACAATGCTTATTAAAAATATATATTTACATACAAGACTGCTTATGAGATCTTAGGGGAAAAAAATCAAAAGCTGGATATGATAACATGATTACAAGTATATTAAAAAGTTCTTGGCCAGTCACGGTGGCTCACACCTGTAACCCAGCACTTTGAGAGGCTGAGGCGGGTGGATCACAAGGTCAGGACTTCAAGACCAGCCTGGCCAAGATGGTGAAACCCCGTCTCTACGAAAAATACAAAAATTAGCCAGGCGTTGTGGCAGGTGCCTGTAACCCCAGCTACTCGAGAGACTGAGGCAGAGAACTGCTTGGACCCGAGAGGTGGAGGTTGCAGTGAGCCGAGATTGCGCCACTGCACTCCAGCATGAGTGAGAGTGAGACTCTGTCCCAAAAAAAAAAAAAAAAAAAAAATTCAAATTCTATAAGCTGAAAAATAGGAAGAAACAAACTAAAATATTTAAATAAAAATATTTAAAACAAACTAAAATGATTAAGTGAGGGCTTTCCTTCCCTTCTTCTTTCCCCTTTCCTAAATGTTCCAAATATTTAGAGAACTTAGTTTGCGACCTATCTCCTCCCACTTTCCCCTCACTCTGTTCCAGCCACAACTTCTTTGCTATTTCATGAACATACTAAGTCTGCACCTCCTCAGGACTATGTAGTTGGTATTTTCTCCTTCAGGAATACCCTCCATCTCTTCCCACAATACATATCCACACATAATTACAATGCTCATGTATTAACTCTCATGCTAGATAATAAAGATTTTATAGTGAATGCATAAAGCAAATAAAAATGAACTCACCTGTTTTCTTTCTCTTCAATGTCAGATGTACTGGCTAGTCGTCTTGGTATTGTAGGTGCAACATATGCAAGCCTAGTTCCTTTACTATCTTTCTCCTACACAACAGAGAAACAAGTAAAAATTAATTTGTGTACTGACTATAGACAATGCTAAAAGTATTAAGAAAAGGTTATTCAATAATGTACAATTACATACCTATCATAGTTTACAGTATTTCAACAATTCCTAAACTCTAAAATTAATGTCAATCAATAATTAGTCTGTTCAAAGTAGTTTTCTTTCTCCTTCAGTCTAGAATCAGATAACATTTTAACTAAGAAAGGAAAAAAATTCCTCCACATTTTAATGACTTTTTCTAAAACTTCTATAGCAGATTAAAGTAATACTGTGTCATAACCTGAAATTCTTCCACAGAAATAAAGTTTCAAATACGGTTCACTGAGAGGCCTCAAGCATTTATATTATACAAGCTATTCAGAACCTTGATAATCAGTGCTCTCAAATACATCAAAATAGTCAAAACAAATATTATTTACATTATATTTATCCAAATATGGCTAAGAGTGTGTAGTGACAATGACACTCTGATACATTCCTAGTAAGCTGGCATAAAATACCTGGAAACCAATTGCACAACAAATTGATAAAAAGCAAAAATATTAGAATTACTTGAGGAGCAATTTCATCTGAATTTCTGATACAAGGAAACACTTCTAAGTAGAGAAAGAAAACTGTATGGGCAAAAAATAGTCCAAGCGCTGACTATGCTGTAGAAATAAATACTAGTATTGAATAAACTGTGGTACACCCTAAATAATGCAATATTAATACCGCCTCTCAAAATAGAGTTATTAAATTTACTCACTAAGACAAAGTTGCTTGTAATATGGTAGATGAAAAATCTGGGTTTTTTTTCAGATACTGAATGTAACTTATGAGTATACTAACATTCTAGAATAAATGTATTCCTATGTTTTTTAAATTTCAGAAAGCTTCTTGAATCATAATAAACAAAATAAGCCTGCTCCTTAACACAGTTCTATTATAAATTCTCAAGTAAGATAATAGATTCCTTTAACTGAGTATAGTCCCATAATTTATGTTTTAGGCAAATACATCTGATCTTTCCAGTACTTATAATTCTGTATAAATTACATTTGTCTTATGTAATTCATTAAGGTTAATTAACTTGATACCTAGATCTCAAGATAACTAGCAGACAATCTACCAGATTTAATGTTCCTGGAAAAGAAATCATGAGTTTTCACATAAACCAGACTGTGAAATAGATTACCTTTTCTTTATTATCCAAAGAGGAGGAAAGTCTGGGACTTGAAGCTGAACGTGTAACACCTGCAGTATCTTTTTCTTTCTGACCCTCTTTAGATGCTGTGATTTCAGCAAGTGCACCATAGCTGCCCGTCTTTCTAAGTCCTAACCTCCAAGTTGCAGGAGACTCATCTTTTCTCTCTTCTTCTTTGGGAGAAATTTTTGTAGCTGTGGTTGGAAACTGTGTTTATTTTATTTTTTAAGGAAAAGAAAAAAGAATTTTTAAAGCTGATCAGTCCTTAATTTGGAAACAATAAGTTTACAGATAATATATTTAAAATTATGGTTTACAGTTTCAGGATAAAACACTTTCACTAAATAGGTTAATGTCTTAGTAAAAAATGTAAATATCTAAAAATTTTAAAGAAATAGACTACCTTTCCAGGGGTTAGACTTAAGAAAACACACTACACACTTTATATCACACAGAAAAATTATGATGCAAATACAGAAAACAGAAATGAGCACACCGTAAGGACTTAAAACCATGCATCTTTGGAACCAATTTATATTAAACTTGTTATGTTGTAACCTAATATAAATTCTTGCACATAGAAATGCCTCACCATAGATTTTTCACCCTTATTGGGCACAAGAACAATGCCAGTTTTGCGCAAGCCCTGCCTCCATGATGCAGGATCTACTGATTCCACCACAGGCATGATAGGAGCAATGAAATCATACTAAAGCCAATTAAAATAAGACAGGTAAAGAGATAAAGATTGAAAGCATGAAAACAGAAAAGGGAAGTTACGAGCAAAATGTATTTTCTTCATTTTAAAATAGTTTTATAATAAATTAAACCCCAATAATTGGATAATGATCCAATCTTTAAAAGTTACTGGGAACAAGTTCTAGCTTTAGCATGAGATAATCTGAAAAAATCTAATAAACTTCTAAAGCAATTAAAGACATATAGAATAGATAATATAGCATGTGAGTGAACAAACTACTGCACATGAATTTTGTTTTTAATCCATGTATACACTCTGGTTAAAAAATTTTATGTCCAACACAATCAACAAAAACTAGTAACTGATATTTTCTAATTATAATACTCTGTTTAACATCACAGCCTTAAATTTACTGATTTCCCCACCAAACATTAAATATTTCAACTATAGTAAAAACTAATTTTATGTACAAATATTTATGTTATTTTTAGGGCTTTCCAACAACCCTAAAAATGCAACCTCTGTTATCTTTAGATCACTTTATCAACTTCACTTCTAGAATTTCTATACTCAACCACAGTTAACTATACAGATTGGTGAATACAGCAACTAACTAGTTGCCACAAGCATAGGGTATTAATAGTTTTTAAAAAATCCTTTCTTTCATATCTATTGCCAACATTTGCTATAATTAGCAGGTTAATAGAGCTTGTTAAAGCTCCCATGATGATGCTTGAGGGCCACTTCATGGACAAAACTGTTATAAAGATATACCTCTGGTACTTCCAGTAATGAACTGCTATCAACAGGGCCTAAGCATTCCTCAGTTCCTAAAATGTGCACCGAAGTGCTCCAGGGTGTCACAACAAAGTCACGGGGGCTCTGTAGAATATTTTAAAGTTTTGAGAGAAGCAGTGACATCTCATAGACACTGCACAACCTGCCATTTTGATCACATTTGCATCGAACTACCTAATGAGACAAAACAGGTAATTCCTTTTGCCAGTGGCACTGCAAAAAAAACCTACCAAACACTAGGGGCTCCAATGACCAAGAAAGTTTGTGAACTCTAATATTCTGTGCAATATGATAGGTACTGAGACAGCTACTCATTGACTGGTGAGTTTATAGGGCTAGACTGTAAATGCCAAGCTTTGTGGATCACAGATAATATTAATACACAAAGGAATGAGTGTGGCTGTACCCAATAAAACTTTAGGGACAGTGAAATTTTTCTGATATTTTTCTCCAACCAGTTTGCTATACAAAAACAGGTAGTGGGCTAGGTTTGGCCCACCGGCCAGTTTGCCAACACCCACATTAGGTCTCCCACCTCCTCAAAAAACAGAAACAAAAACAAACAAACAAAAAACCTGGAAACAAACTTTTTCCCCCATGATAAAACAGCCAGAGATCAGATAACATTTATTGTTATAACTGAAGCTAACATTTAACAAATATTTACTAGTGTGTGACCCTCAGCTAAGTGTTTCACTTGGGTTATCCTGTTTCAACCTTATAATTACCCAATGAAATACTACCATTACTGTTATTCTAGAGTTGAGAAAAATGAGGCAGTACTATCTATCAATTTTGAAATCAGCATTTGTTACACAGTAATCATTGATATACCTCCACTCTGCCCAACATGAATTTGGATTTAAGTACCGCTTTATATGTCTAAAGGCACCTTTTGATTTTACTTGGTATATAAATAAACCCTTCCTGAAATACTTAACTATACCTCCTCCTCCAGGAAACTCTCTTCTTTAGCTTTTTTAACTGGATGCTATCTTGACCTTTTTCTTTTGACTCTGACCATTCCTTTCTTGACTGACTGACTGTGTGTGTGTGTGTGTGTGTGTATACAACACTCCTTATACAGGCTGTGTGTGTGTGTGTGTATGTGTGTGTACAACTTTCCTTGTGCTAGCCCTTCCAGAGTCTGCTCTTGGATCTCTCATATTCTGTTTCTACTTTCTTCTCCTGGGGGACTGGAGGAGGGTCTTTACTTCCTCAGGCTAAATATTAATTGTAGTCAGCTTATTCTCAAATGTATTATTCTCCAGTCCAGTCTCCTAAATTTCCAGTCCTAATTTTACCTGTAGAGTGGATGATCTAGAACTGTAACTGAAAACTTGAAACTCAATATGACTAAAATAAAACACCTTTACTTCCAAACCATCTCTTCTTCAGTTCCCTAATTCTGTTAATGGCACGAAGGTTAGCTCTTCGATCTCCTATGTTTCAAACTTCACAATTATGTTAGACCTTCTCTGTCATTTTCCTCCATCCATAAATTAGAGGTCAAGTCTCTAAATCTCCTCTCCTTTATAAGCCCAGAGCCACTTCCCTAGTTCATATTTTTATCATTGTGGGCAACTTCAATGACCTTCTAATAAACCTTTTCTCAATCAGTCTCTCATCTTCAAATCTGTACACTGCTGTCAGAATAATATTCTATAAAGAATAATTCTCTCAAGGCATTGTTCAAACATCTTCCATGACTCTCTACTACTTATCAAATAAAAGTGTTATCCTAGAAGAGAAGACATCCTGCAACATGGCTCTACTTTTCCTGTTTACTTTGTATATATGCACCCTATAAATTAATCAAATGGAACAATTCATTTTTCCTGCCAAATTATTCCACATTATCCCCACTTGTTCATATTGTTTTTCTTCCCTCCCTTTCAACAAGTTATGCAAGCCCTTCTTCTCTCAGGTGGAGTACTACCTACAAGATTTATCTAAAATGTCCTGATTCTATTATCTTAAGTCAAATATAATTTCTTCTCCTTTTAAATCATGCTACATCTGTACATTTCGATTGGAATACTTTATGTACCCACAGCACATAGCAGTCTTTTGTTAAATTATTAACTATTACATTGAATTCAATTAACTAGAACACTTAATTCCATAACAATTCTGAACTTTTAACATCAAGTAAAGAAAACGTCATTTACATTTTATTGGAACGTACACCCATATAGAAGAATAGATAATCTGCTTTAGAGATCCCAACAATATTTATTTTGACTAGAAAGGCTTATACAGACTTACTGTTAGTTAACAATTTTAAGCACAAAATCAAACTGATGGTTTTATAGATAACATCTCCACAAATCATCAGCTTGATATTGCTACAGAAACAGTTCTTTAATTTCAGCTGAAGGGTTAAGGAATTAAGGAAAGATCATTTAAAGTAAACACCTCTATCTTTCACCATAGTTACCCCAAGTTATTAAAATAAGTGAAATGTAAAACTGTTTTGTGTGCTTCCATTTTTGTGATCTATCTTGCTGTGAACACGTGCACACGCACATAGTTTATGTACCAGGGAAGGAAGCTGGAGAACTTAATATAACTTTGTCTAAATATCAGAAGTGGAGTCATGACTGGGAACCTAAAAACAGATAACTGCAAAACCTTTTAAGATGCAATTAGAAATTAACAATCTGTTTAAGGAAATTTGTATGTTAGGTCACTCAAGTTACAGATAAACTTGAAAAAATTTTAAAAAACACTAATATGCTAAATTAAAGTAGATACAGGAGTATAAGAATCACTGAATATAACAGGTTTTAAAAGTCATACAATATTGATAAGAAGACTCCCTCTTCATCAAAAAAAATATTTCAGGCCAGGCGTGGTGGCTCATACCTGTAATCCTACCACTTTGGGAGGCCAAGGCGGGTGGATCACTTGAGGTCAGGAGTTTGAGACCAACCTGGCCAACATGATGAAACCCTGTCTCTTATTAAAAATACAAAACTTGGCTGGGTGTGGTGGCAAGTGTCTGTAATTCAGCTACTCGGGAGGCTGAGGCAGAAGAATTGCCTGAATCTGGGAGGTGCAGGTTGCAGTGAACCAAGATTGCACTCCAGCCTGGGTGACAAGAGCAAAATTCTGTCTCCAAAAAAAAAAAAAAAAAAAAAAAAAATCAAAATTTTTACACATGATTGTTTTGAATAAAATTTGGTCACAAAACTTTAAGAACAAAGAAGCAATATAATCTTCAAAGTAAGTTACTGTGCTTGAAACTGAGAATAAAATAGTTTCTAAATACGCAAATTTAGAAGCAGATGTTATTACATTAATTACAGAACCAAGAGTGATTTTGAATAAGAACTTTTACAGCAAAGAGATTACTGGCCCACTATACTAACAGAGGTTATAAAGTATTTCCTTTCAGTTAGGGCATTAGGTATAAACTGAGAACTAAATTGCCATAAATGTTGGCTATATGTGAGAACAAGAGAATTGAACACAGGAAGTTTACTGTAATCATTTGACTGTAGCAGGAAAGGGATTACTTAGCCAAATACCTAAAAGATAGAGAGCCAGTGCTGGGTGCAGTGGCTCATGCCTATAATCCCAGCACTTTGGGAGGCTGAGGCGGGCGGATCACAAGGTCAGGAGTTCGAGACTAGCCTGGCCAACATGGTTAAAACCCATCTCTACTAAAAATTTAACTAGCCAGGCATGGTGGAGGCACCTGTAATCCCTGCTACTCAGTAGGCTGAGGCAGGAGAATCACTTGAACCCGGGAGGCAGATGTTGCAATAAGCCAAGATTGTGCCACTGCACTCCAGCCTAGGTGACAGAGCAAGACTCCGTCTCAAAAAAAAAAAAGAAAGATAGCTAGTTTCTTGCCTAGGCATTCCAGGGAGATGGAACTTCTGGGAACTTTTGATAACCTTATAGTTGAAACAGATCAAAAGATGCAGGCATGAATTTAGTATTCACTGAAGAAGAATATGGGGGCTCTAGAAGTAAAATAAACTTTAATTAAAGCAGTTTATAGTGACGCTAGTTACAGCATGATTAACAGTCTTCAAAATTTTGCAAACTGCTTTTAGATAATTTCTTATTAAAGCATACATAATTACGATCATATGAACATGAGTTCTAACTGAATTCAAGAAGCACTCAGTTTTGGAATATATAAGGTAAGATAACTCATTCAGTTTCTCGATATTCAAACTACATATCAATGAAACCAACACATTTCTACCACTCATTATTTACATTACTGCCCTCCTTGGGAAGAATTTTAGAGAAGGATTATTACTAACAGTAGGGATTTTTTTTTTATTCTGCAGTTTATGATTTCAAAAAGACCTTGACCACCTAAAGCCAAATCCCAATACTGACAACACAACAGAAATGCTGTGAGGATTTAAAAAACAATCAGTCCTTAAACTCATGCAAATAATGTCAAACGAGCAACAAAATAAGAAGTTCAAAGGCAACTAAACACAATGTACAATCCAAGTGGACCCCTGATTTTAAAAAACAAACAGAAAGACTCAAAGGACAATTGGGAAAATCTGGGTATGTATATTAGTTATTAACAACATAAATAATATTATACCAAAGTTAAATTTCCTAAGTGTGATTATTTTGAGAATGAAGAATATTAGTCTTGTATTTAGGAGATACATACTGACATATTTAGGCATGAAGTGTTATGATGACTGCAATCAATTTTTCAAGGGTTTGGTTAAAAAAAAGGTGTGTGTGGATAAAGAGGGAAATGAGTATGCTCATTAAAGATAAAAAAGGACTGGTGAAGAGAAATCTTTGAAGAGAGACTAGTAGGTCAAACATAAACAAAAACTCTGAATCGTTAATTTGGGTTAAAAGAAGGATAGGTTCCAGAGAAGCAGGAAAAGGTAAAGTCTTAAAAAGATCAACACACTAACTGGAAAACACTGCTTCGGTGGAGAGAAGAGACAAGAGAGATGGAGAACAGACAGAGAACAGAAAGAGAGGAGAAATAAATGAAACTAACATTTTGAAAACACACTGAGTTTACTGGCCAGGCTGTCTCAACCAATCCTTACAATATTAACTGTATTTCTCTTCATTTTGTTTTGTTATACAAAAGGAAGACAGTAAGTAACTTGCTCAAGGTCATAACAACTAATAAGGTAGAGTCAGGAGCTCATCTCTGGTTTATCCGACCTCAGGGATCATGCTCCCACTGGCATACCAGTTGCCTGCCTAGTGCTTTGTACTATGAGTTTAAAAAATTTAGATTCTCGTTCTCTCATTGACTTGTGGTGATAGTTTTTGTAACTTACTTACCTATGTGTGAAATTATCAACATGCACACCTCTACTTAACAGAGATAAAGGATATAAAACCTGAGCTTCTCAAAATAAAAGTTCAATAGAAAAAAAAAAAAAACTAATACAATCATTGATTTTAATATTACAAAATTTTTTAACTTTCTGCCATTTATTAACTATCAACTGTATGTAATATTTGTTAACTACCAACTATAACATCAACAGTAATATCAATTGCAAAAATGATAAAAAAAAATCATTCAGAAGAAATCTCATTCAACTTAGAAACATAAATACATATTTACATTCTCAAATCTTACATATTTTTGGAAGAAACTATAAAAATTCAGAATTACTTTAATGAGTTAGTCCAAGTGGTACATAAATATAATACATGTATTTTCAGCAAACACAATTTTGGCTTACCTTTTTAATAGGTGATGTAGGTGTTGCTTGACCTGATGACACAGTAGGTGTTGTAACAGCTACAGGAGCTGCTTGTGTAGTAGAAGTGTTGGCATTAGTTACAGAAGCCAGGGGTTTTGTCTTATCTATTAAAGACAAACAATTAAGAGTCAAGATTCCATAGAAATTTGGTCTCAATGGTTGGGAAAAAATCATTTTATATTCCATTTTTGTTTAAGGTTTTGTTAACTAAAAGTCTTTCCCCACTGTGATTCCTTTTTGCAAGTCAGTTTTTCAGGGAGCTTCTAGCATTGTCTCAATATATATGCTGAAATAAATAGTTAAGATAATATGAAAGATATACAACAAAGCTTCTGACAATAAAAAGCACAAATAGAATCTGACTTCTGTGCTTTTAAAATGAAGAAAATAAAAACAAATTTAATTAAGATTTAAAAATTTGAATGCATGAATGCAATTAAAAACTTAACAATAACTATGCAATTTTCTAATGGATAAACAACTACTATTACTGATCTAAAACTGATGGTTCCTCTTTAATCAAGGAAATCTAAAAGTGCTTTTGTCAATAATTACCTTACATTCCTGTCAAACACTATGGTTAAATGTCCCAAAGAGCATGTCTTCCCACATCTAAAAAGTCTAAAGTTAAATGAGCACAGTATCATCTTGGAAAATAATCCACCTAACTGTGTAGAGAATCAATCAACAAATAATAAATGTCCCCATTCTTCAAGTAGTGTCCTAGGTACTAGGGATATATCAGCCAATGAAAAGACAAAATACCTTCACTTACAGTCTAGTAGGAGATATAAATAATAAATAAGATAAAACCCATGTACCACTATCCAAGTTATTTATTTACTTTTGAGACAGGATCTTGCTCTATTGCCCAGGTTGGGGTGCAGTGGTGTGATCTCGGGTCACTGAAGCCTGTTACCCAGGCTCAAACGATCTTCCCACCACAGTCTCTTGAGTAGCTGGGACTACAGGTATGCGCTACCACACCTACTAATTTTTGTATTTTTTGTAGAGACAGGGCTTCCCCATGTTGCCCAGGCTGGTCTTGAACTCGTGAGCTTAAGCAATCCTCCAGACCTGGACTCCCAAACTGCTGAGATTACTAGCATGAGCTACAGCACCCAGCCCCATCATCCAACTTATTTTGTAAACGTTATTAATATCGTTGTAGTCTTTCTATCCATTTGATTTCAACAAAGAATGACAAAGTCCTAGAAGAAAGAACCCTAAAAGCAAAAAATGTACTTCTCTTTCTCATTTTCTCAACTACCTTTCACATTTGTAAATTGTTTGAAAGGTATAACTAAAACTTAGGTTGCACTCTCATTTTTATCTGCTTTATGAGAAGAGAAAGAACACTGAAGAAAAACTGTTTGGGTGAATAATTTATTTTACAAAATTCAGCAAAATAGTTATTTTATGTCAAATAGTTTCCCAAGGAAATAACCTTACAAAAAGTAGAAAAAAGAAATGGTTTACAAATTGTCAAATTAAGCTGTAGCTCTACAGGGAAATGGCTGCTTTCTCAAGCTTTCCAAATAAAGCATGATAAAGCCTCGTTGATATTAAAAGAGCGAGAGGAAAGGAACCACACAGCGTTTACGTGGATTAATTCTTGAGACAGAGTCAAATTTTCCTGGCACCACTGACCACTAGCAACAGGAAGAACAAAATTATCATAGTACAATGCTTCAGAGGAACATTTAAAGTTAGCTCAGTGAGAAACTGAGTAGAGAGCAACTAGTACATTTCAATTCTAAACCGAGAACAAATACAATGCAATTTGATGGTAATTAGTTATATTTAATAGAATACTAGAGTTTTAAGAACCATCCAGGTCTTATAGCCCGATTTTTCTCATTTTATAAACAAGGATATTCAACCAAAAGATAGCAGAAGATTTGCTGGTCACTGGTAAAACTGGCCTAAGGTCTCTTGTTTTAAATAGTCCCTTAGTGTCTAATATTGAACAGTGACTTGTATACAAACAAGGGCTAATGAAGAAAAAATTTAGTGAACAAAAACCTAGAAATCTTTGAAAGAGATGCCTGGACTTCTATTTTTTGAATTATACTACATCAGTAGTAAAAGGCTTAAAATATAAGTTAGGAGGTCTGGGTGCAAGTCTTGGCTCTCTTGTGTACATAGTTTAATTTGTAATGATATACTTGACTACATACTGAGAGCTAAGTAATGTCTCCCAGGGAGGAGATTAACTGCATAAAAATAACTTTAGGCTATAGGTTGAGCGCCGTGGCTTATGCCTGTAATCCCAGCACTTTGGGAGGCTAAGGTGGGAGAACTGCTTGAGGACAGGAGTTCAAGACTAGCCTCAGCAAAACAGTTAACCCTACAAAAAATAAAAATAAAATTAGGTGTGTGTGGTAACATGTGCCTGTGGTCCCAGCTACTGGAGAAGCTGAGGAAGGAGGATCACTTGAACCCAGGAGTTTGAGAATAAGGTAAATGTTCATCATAATGGAAACAGATATATTTAATAGAATACTATACAATAGCTAAAAAAAAAAAAATGCAGATAAAGCTATAGAAATAGATTTATGAACAAATATAAAAAATGTAACTTTTGGTGAAAAAACCCAAGAAGTATAACAATTCCTACCATATGAAAAAAACACAAAACAATATTACAATTGTTATATATTACATATGAATGCACATATGTAAGAGTATAAAAATGAACTAGAAGATTACAGAACAAAACTCATGATAGTGATTGCCTTTGGGAAGGAAGGAAAGGGAAGCAGACTACGGTGGGTGACTAAAAAAGACATCTATAATGTTTTAACTTTATTTAAAAAATTGAAGTAAATATGATTAAATGTCACAGTAGTTAAAGTCTTAAGTCTAGGTTGTTGGAATATGAATGTTTATTATATTATACTTTTCTGTATCTTTAAAATTTCTCAAAACAAAGCAAATTCCCCCACATCCTCACAGCAAAGAGTTTTTACTCCATTCCTACTTTACTATTTCTTAGGGAAAATTTGGGATGCTGTTGGGACCGGCATCCTGGACGTTTGGACCTCAGAAGTAACAGGAGCATTTTTGAATTGCTGAGAACCCACATTCACAACCTATCTGTGCCTAAGGGACTCTTAGAAGCCTCTCCAACTTCTTTAAATATAGGTCGGCAAAACACAGAGGTGAACAACAGCCTCCAGATAATTAAAGAATAATAAATTCACAACTATATGTAGGTTCCTAGCATTCACTGAAAGATAATTTAGTAGCTTGCCAGGTATCTAAACAAGTAGCAAATCAGTCTGAAAAATTTAAAAATTAAGTCTGATCTTGTCTTATTTTACACTGCCACAAAATTCAACGAAAATGCATTTATCTTTTAATTTTACCTGTTTCAGCTTCTGATTCCGAGTCATCTTCCTCATCTTCTTCACTAGAGCAGCTAGACTCATCTTTCTTTCCTTCTTCTTCTTCATCAACCTTTTCTTGTTCCAGAGATTCAATACGGGATGCATTTTTCTCTGGTTCAATAATCAATGTCTCTTTGCTGTTAAAGGAAAACAGTGTTCAAATGATTAGAAACAAAAAAGGTTAAAATACATTCATTCTTCCCAGATCCACAATAAACATGCCTGTGGCCATTATGCCATCTCATTTACAAAAGTAACAAACGTACTTGAACATTTTACTCACTTTTTAAAGGTCTTCTGTGACTGATTATTGTCCATATTTGCTGTTGATTCAATTAACGGAGATTTCTTGTCCCGTTTTTCACTATGGAGCTTTGTACAAAGTTATGCAAAGGAAAATAAGAAAACTATTAAAATAATATTACTAAGATGCAGAGTTTAAAATAATAACAAAGTAGTTTTTCAGACATTAAATAAGACAAAACAAAGAAATAAATAAATTAAGTTTTACCTGAAAAGGAAAGAGCTTGAATAAAAAATGAAATAGACTAGACAATTAAAAAGTTCCATACAGGGCTAAGGTGGATTTTTTAAATCCCTCCAACTTTACTGAAAAAGTTCAGATCCACTAACCACTCAGGCTGGCTGAGGATATTTTACTCAAAACCCTGTTTCTGGCTGGGCGCAGTGGCTCACGCCTGTAATCCTAGCACTTTGGGAGGCCAAGGTGGATGGATTGCCTGAGCTCAGGAGTTCAAGATCAGCCTGGGCAACACGGTGAAGCCCCATCTCTATTAAAATACAAAAAATTAGCCGGGCATGCTGGCGTACTATGTAGTCTGAGCTACTCAGGAAGCTGAGGCAGGAGAATTGCTTGAACCCGGGAGGCAGACATTCTAGTGAGTTGAGATCACGCCACTGCACTCTAGCCTGGGACAGAGTGAGACTCCATCTCCAAAAAAAAAAAAACAAAACTGTTTCAGGTGACATAACTCCTTGCTATTGGACCTGCTATTGGATATATGAGATTTTATAGACTCCATCTTTTAAGTACAACCCTCTAATGAAATTGTAAAAACATGTTATTCTTGAGGACATATATAAGTATTCCTTTTGAGAAGGGGAGGAAATAGAAATGGGGATAAGCAACAAAAAAAGTTAAATATCACTACCTTTATTCTCTTTCACTATCATTTAGTGAAACTTAAGGATATCTTAAAACCAAAAAGTACAAAACATCACAAGAAAACTTTTGTAATTGTCTCAAATTCAAAGTTACTAAGATAATTATGTAATACAGACAATTATTAGACAGTCATCAAACATACCAGATTTTGTTTCTTTTGCAACTCTTCTAAATATCCTAAAATGTCTTCATCTGCTACATCAAAGGCTGTCTGGCCCTAGGTAGGAAACAAGGGGTGGGCAGTGATGGTCAAAAGTCAATAAATCATAAAATGTCTTCAGTAATTCTGTATAATTTTATATAAAGAAGTTGGATAACATTTTTTACAGTGGTTATAAATGATACAACTACTACTGTAAAAACATACAACTCTAAGGCAATGTACATGAAATTTATGTGAGACAGAAGCTGTGAATATCTCCCCTTATTTTTTTGGTAACAGCTTTATCGAGATATAATTCATATACCAAACAAATCACTCATTTAAAGTGTACGATTCAATGGTTTTATGGATATTCAGAGTTGTACAACTATCAAAATAATCAATTTCAAACATTTTTATCACCCTAAGAAGTAGGAACATACCCTTTAGTAATCACTGTCTGCATCCAGCCCAAGGCAACCACTAATCTACTTTCTCTCTCTATAGATCTGCCTATGCTAGACATTTCATGTAAGTGGAATCATACAATACATGGTTCTTTGTGACTGGCTTCTTTCACTCTACATGTTTTCAAGGTTCATCCATGTTATAGCATGTGTCACTTCATTTCTTTTGATGAATAATATTCCATTGCATGACATATACGGTCTGCTAATCTAGTCATCAGGTGGACATCTGTTTTTTTTTTTTTTTTTTTTTTTTTTTTTTTTTTTTTGCCTATGATGAATAATGCTGCTATGAGCATTCATGTACAACTTTTTGTGTGGACATCTGTTTTCATTTTCTTCAACATCCAGTTAAGGGTGAAATGACTGGGTAATTTAACCTTTTGAGGTCTTTTTCTTTTTGATGACATCCTACAACTTAAATTCTTAGTAGAGTAATAAAATTTAAAAATACATATATTTAACCTGTTTAACATTCAGCCAGCCACAGGTATGGCTTAATTTTAAAAATTAGTCCAGATGAACATATGTCAATTTATTTTAATTCACTGTGAAAGAGAAAATTTCAAAGAGCTGCTGACTAAACATAGTAAGAATATTTCCTGCTGCCTGCATTAGTCCTTATAATAGCCCTACTGGACAAGTTTCCAGGACGCTTACAAGTTCATTATTTAGAATACAGTCTTCTTTATGTTATCCAGTACATGATCCTTTCACAGAAAAAAAATGTTTTTAGCAACAAAAAATCTAATTCTGAAAGAAAGTTCAAATTTCTTAACAGTATTCCTATATCCACAAGGACATAAGAATGGATAAGAAATAATGGCTTCTAAAATCACATTAATTTTTCCGTTTAGAAACCAACAACAACCCTTGTTTCTGTACCAACATCAGGATGTTAACATCTATTCAGAAAGGAGCTAATTTCCAAACACTAAAAAAGTTAGCCAATATCTGAGCTAGTTTTCCCATTGTCTGTTAATAAAATAAAAAGCTATTGTCTATGAAAGGTATCTTTTTTTTTGAGATAGGATCTCGCTCTGTTGCCAAGATTGGAGGACACTGGCATGACCGCGGCTCACGGCAGCCTCAGTCTCCTGGAGCTCAGGTGATTCTCCCACTTCAGCCTCCTGAGTAGCTGGGACCACAGATGCACACTTCCATGCCTGACTAGTTTTTGTATTTTTTTGTAGAGATGTAGTTTCACCATGTTGCCCAGGCTGGTTTTGAACTCGAGGGCTCAGGCCGACCTCCACTTCCCAAAGTGCTGGGATTATAGGTAAGAGCCACTGTGCTCAGCCCTATGAAGTATATCTTAAAAGTATATAAAATACTGCTTTTTCAAAATAGGTGAGGAGTATGTATATAAATTTACAAGATTCAAAAATACTTATCATACTTGCCTTTTCTTGCTAGAAAGTCTTTCCAGTAGGAATTTAAGAGACAATCTATCCTTTCCCACTCAGTCCAAGATAAAAAGTTTTAGTTTTAATAAACTTTCCTCCCATTTCAATCTTGGGAAATAGAAGCCAAGATTTAAATTCCTGAAGAATAAATAGTTCTGAAATCAAATAACTGGCTCAAAACTTAAGGTGCCCTTTAAATTAGAAATACATGTTAATTCTAGTTTTGCTATATCATATGCTTTATATAATCAGTTCTAAAATGTTAATAAGCTATACATTTAATGTAAACTGTGTTTAAGATTATGTTATGTGGAAATAATTCACTGACTTATTTTTAAATATCATATTAAGCATTACCAACCCTTCTCATGAATGAACTATCCCACCTTGAAATGTCTGAACTGTAATTAAATTTTTGTAGCAGTTAAATGCAATGGGGTCACTTTAATAACCAAGGAACTCTCCTCTTTAAGAGTAAGAAATTGGATCACGCTACTAACCTTTATTTTCACTTTCTCCCTTGATAAATGAGTCTACTTTGCAAACAGCAGCTGATACAGAATCAAAACTAGAGTAAAACATGGGCTATAAGAATTTCTACTTTCAAAAAAAGCACCCTCATCAACTTAACTCAGCAACTTAAACATGCTCTTTAAACAATCTGTAGCACAGTTATAAAGCTAACAGTCGTGAAGTTATAAACATTATTTGGTTCTTAACTACTATAAGGCTACTGTGCTTCACTGATAGAGTATAAACACATTATAGTATATAAGCAGTGCCACTCAAAGCAACCAGGCAACAAATGAGGACACAATGCTGAGCTATGAGAATGTCAGAACTCTATCAAGAGAACTATCTTAAAAATAACTGCTTAAAAAAAATGAGTCCAATACATCTATTAAGAGTCACAAACACACTGGAGACATTGTAAGTCTAACTTCACAGTTTCTTCATTTTTCTTTACTCACTTATTCTAACCAAATTGTTTTTTTAGGTACAACCTCTTCATCTTCACAACAACGAATAATGTAGCTGGGACAAGTATTAGAATGATTCTCACTGTATAGATGAAGAAACTCAGTCTGAGTGCATGGTATTTGCCCAAGGTCATACAGATCATTAAGAGAAAGTGGGAATACAATTTAGGTCTCTACTACTCTAGTGTGTCATTTTGCCTTTATCAAAAATAAAAATAAATACAGATGGAATTAGGGTAAAAACATCCTTGTGTCCATTAATAGCAGAAATAGCTTTGTCATTCATTTAAATCTTTATAATGACAGTTATATTAATCTAAAAACTTGTTTGCTAGCCATTGTATTCAGTAAGAGAATTCCAACCAGAAAAGCATTCTAGTCAATAAAGAACAATATTTAGATACATTCTAGTAAAGCAATTATTTTAATAAGCTAAGAAAGCAAAAAACCTTTATATTTAAGGTCTGTATCACATAATCTATAATAATGAATTAAAATGACAGTAAATATGTATTACAGTTTGCAAATAATTTAAAGAAATGAGACTGAAATCTCTAAATATTTTTAGGAAGGGTTTCAGATTTTCTATATGATTTGCTACACTTACTATATTATACATCATTTTCCCAAATAGTGTTTTCTATTACTGAAGAATTCATCTAAACTCTGGTAGTACCTTAGGTGCACATCTTTAATATCATTTTTTAAAACAATTTAGTAATAACCTTCAATCTGTAAGTACTAAGGAAGGTATCAAATGACAATATAAATTCATATAGGCAGGCTTACATAATTAAGACAAAGTAATTTATTTTGATTGAACATGATGTATGACATTTTAAAATGTAGACAATAAAAACAGTCTAATTCATACATGCAAAGTTATGATTAAACTTTTAAAAATCAAAGTCGTAAAATAGAACTTCTCAAATGAAAAAAAAAGGCTTGTGTTTGGATATATTTATGGCACAAACTCCTTTAGAATGCCATAGACATTATGTAGCTCCTCATTATAAAAAGCAGTCTTTAAAGTCTTGACTTTTAAAAGAAAAATAATATTTTTATTAAAATTTATATTTTTACAGCTTAATAGTATCTTGAAAAATAAAAGATGAGGAAACTAAAACGAAAAGAAGTTACAGAGGAGCTTAGCAGAATAAAAAGAAAAAACAATTATCAGGGCTTTAGGAAAATTACTTGACTTCTCTGATCATGTTCCTGAATCCAAAAAACCCTTAATTTCACAGGGTTGTTAAAAGAATTGCATATGTGTAAAAAAGGCTGAAAATCTTTAAATTTTATGTAAATATGAGGCACAATTGTGTTTTTTTTTGTTTGTTTGTTTTTAGCAGGGTCTCCTTCTGTTGCCCACTGCTGTGCGGTGGCACAATTATGGACTCACTGCAGCCCTGAACTTCTGTACTCAAGCGATCCTTCTACCTCAGCCTCCCACATAGCTGGGATTACAGGCGCACATCACAAGGCCTGGCTCACAATTCTTTTAAGATCACATAAAGATCTACTGAAATATCGAATGACAGATAAGAGAGTAAATAAAATTTAGAGTGACAGAGGAGCTGCTATTAATTTTTTTAAAAAGGATACAAGGCACAATAATTTTATATGCACTCCTTCTCTGATAGCAAAATTATGATCTGTATGGCACAGGAATTAGATAATTGTTGGCCAGATGCAAATAAAATAATTTTTCTCATACATACTCTATATTGTCTATGTTTCACTAGAATACTGATTCAGTAGGGGAAACACACCATGTTTAAACTTGTAAGTGAAATGATCCTTTTTGGAAACCATTTCAATTAATAAGCTTCTCTCATCTAGTTCTTATCCGGAGGCTACTGTTACTAAATGAACCAATTATCAGCACTGCCCATATGAATGGACATGTGGTAAAAAGTCACTGTTTGGGAGAGAAGAATGCAGACCAGAGTTCAGAGGCTAACAGGTATCCGCTAATCTTTTCAGAAAAAAATTCTGAAGGGGAATTTCTACATGAAAAGAGAGGTAACGTGACTTGCAAAGCTAAAATTAGCTGGCCTTTTACTTAAATAGTATCAATATTTATTTGTCTTCTAATGCTGATTACAAAACAACAGAGAAAGTAAATTATTGAAAGTTTTAACTAAAAATTCAACCCAAAGATTTTTTTATTTGTATATAAGTATAAACCAATCATTCTCCCAAATTTTTTTACTTTCCTTAAGACTTCTACCAATTCCTATGATTTTCATGCCTGCACATTTCTTATATAAAATATATATTTAAATCAGTTAATGAAAGTAAGTTATTTAGAACTCTACTCCAAAAACAGCAAAAGAATTAGATGGTCCTATTTTGAATAAAGATGAGATCATTTTATGACTCTCTGCTACATAACCTATGATATTTTCCTATGAAATGCAATATACAAGGAACATTCTATGGAAAGGTAATTAAACTCACTAGAGGAGACATGTTTTGCGTTCTCCATGATACTTATTATCTACCAACACAGAGTGGGAAGCGACTAGCAGGAATACTGGTGACTGGTTATTGACTGATAGTATCTACAAAGGAGTAGAGAAGTCTAGTTTAACAAGAAACTTGATAACCTGAATCTTTTCATGATTTCGTGAAAAACACTTGTATGACATTATCTCCCTCCCTCCTTCTACCTAATTGTGGTATTAAGTATATAATTTACCTCACTCAACAGAACTACTTTCTCATCTACAAAACTAGAAGACTAGATGATGTTGCATCTCAATGATCCCCTTCAGCATAAAACTTTATAGTGTTTACTGTCATTACCTGCTGTAAGACCTCATTATTCATGTCACTTAGAGAACTCTATAAGCAAGCTAAAAGACCATCAGCTAAAGAATTAGAACCACACTTCTACATGTGTTCCAACTCAAAGGGGAGGCAGAAAACATTCACATAAGAATGCAACATTTTCTAAGCTTCTGAACTCCTAAGAACATAGTATCAATGCAAGTATCCAAATCTACTCTACATGAATGGCAATCTGACTACTGAAAGAGTAATACTTCTTTCTTTGCAGCACAAGGCCAGAACTACCTCATATGGTAGCTGAAAAGACTTAAACCATTAATTAGTAAGTCAGTTGGCTAAAAAAAGTTTTATGCAGTTGATAAAAATATAATTATATAAGGTAATCCTTATAACATTTTGAGATTATATTTCTAAATATAGTTTATAAAACTGTATTTCTAAAAGTTAAAATATTAAAATACTTTTAAAAGGCCTACCACTTTGTTGACCATCTCCATATCACATAGATTGTCCACTAAAATTCGACATGCTTCTTCTTTACCCCAATGAGCTGCAGCATGAAGAGGTGTCCAGCCATCATAGTCTTTAATATTAACATCATAGCCTGCCTGTATTAAAAGTCTAAAGAAATTACAGTGAATTAGACAATCATTAAAATCTAGAAATAAATGATCGTGATCAAAAGCTTTCTACCATGCAATTTAACTACAATTTTCAATTAATTTCTTTTCAGAATTCACATCCTTCCCCCTCAGTGAATTAACTATGGCAAATACAAAGTATTTCTCAGAAAAAACTCGGAAAAAGAGGATCTTGAGTCATTGCCATAATAATGCAGTTTTAATTAATTCCTAATGACTCTAAGTCTTATGGTTTGGTGTGACACTGATTAATTCTTGTTAATATGACTTGTAAGTTAAATTTTCACAGAAAAGCCCATAATTTTTCAATGTAAAATCAAAAACTGATTAATCACTTTGTATGTAAAACTGATTTATTGTGGGAACTATCATCTTCAGGTTTCCAAATAATGTATAATCTCGGGCTAAATGTGTTCTAAGAATATACTGGAATCAAAGAAACTTGTTTCGTAATGTTTCTGTTGCCTTGAAATTCAGGAGCTGAAAATTTTCAAAGGAAAATGACAATCTTTTAAGAACAAAACAAAGCAAAAAACATATTCCAAGGAGTTGGATCTATTTTTCTGAGCAGTAGAAAGCAGATACTCCAATCATCAACAAGCTAAAACAGAAACACATTTTAATACAATGCAAAGAGTTGCATAAATTATGTTAGTATGCCCTTCTAACTACATATTGACAGTAACCTTTATTTTATTTAGACATTAAGCTCACAGAGAGCAAAGATGGGTCTATAAACTGCACATAGCATAGCCCCACACAAACAGGCGAACGAACACTAAATACAATTCATGAAATCTAGTTAACCTTTACCTTACTTTCCAAGATGTTGAGCTTGAGAAGGACTTTCTTTTTACCTACAGGAGGTGGTAGTGACAGCTAATGTATAATCCCCTTTCATTTATTTAAGAACAAATCTGGTATTTCCTAACAATATCTAATACAGCTGTTTCTAATCCTGCTTCCATAACGGAACCATCTTAAGGGCTTGTTTTTTAAAAATAGATTCCCCAGCTCACCCCAGTACTACTCAATTAATCAGCATATGGAGAGATGGGCCCTGCTAATCTATATTCTTAATAAGTTCCCCATATGAATCTCTTATCATTGCCTGTCACTTGCCTGCAGACCAACATTTAAGAGCCATGATCTAAAGAAAAGCTGAAAGATCTAAGTCCAAAGAAATATCTCCACTGACATATATTACCAGAAACCTTATTAATAGAGGCAGAAACAATACTGGAATATAAGAGAAAAATGCTGCTCCTCATTAGGAAATATGAACTATAATAATGTTAAATATGCTAAGCAACATTTTTAAGTACTTAGAAGTCTGTGTGGCGAGAAAAAAGAGGTAGATAAATTTTTTCAACATGAAAAAAAAGACAGTATCTATATTCAAGGAGCTTTTAATGGACGCGAAACAACAACCAACTGTCATGGATAGGTTCTGTGAATAGACATGCAATGGGAGTACAAAACTGAAAAGCATCAAAATCAAATTGAAAGGAGTTGTGTGTGTTTGGGAGGGAGAGAAAATGTGAAGAAGGTCGCATTTGAAACAGAACTTTTCTACTGATTTTTATTTGGTATTTGTTTTAATTAACTTTCATAAGTAATATGTTCACAAAGTTTTAAAAAAAGAATAAAAGGATACATAGGGACATCACTCTCTCACTGCTGACCTTTAGCCAACTAGTTTGCCCTTCCTCAAAATAACCATACTATTAATTTTTATTGGATCCTTACAGAATGATTTCATGCATATATAAGCAAATACAATTTTAATTTTTTTTTTTACAATAAATACAAATGATACATACTTGGATCCCTGATTTTGACATTTCATAATATATCCTAGTGTTCTTTCTATAACAATATGTAAAGAGATTTCTCATTCTTGTTTTAAGGCAGAATATGCCAGTGAAAGCATATACCATAATTTATTAAACCATTCTCTTATTCCTATTATAAAACAATGCTGCTAGCAGATTTTCTTACTTCCTATGTGAGTGGCAGTATCTGTAAAAAACAAATTCCTAGAAGTAGAATCAGGGAACTAAAGAACAACTGTTACTTTGATTGAATTTGCTCAATTGTCACTTCTACTAGTAAGAGTGCCTTTTCCTACACCCTGCCAACAGGATGTCAAATGTTTTGACCTTTGCCACTGACAGATGTAAAAGTGTAACTCACTGTAGCTTTATTTGCACTTAATTATGAATGAAGTTGATCATTTTTTTTCATATGCTTAAAGGCCTTTAACTGATTCAAAGGATTGAGCAGAATTTGCCTCCAAGTTGAAGAGATGGTGAATAAAAGCATCTAGACAGAAACAAGGGAAGGCATTAAAGACATCATGAAAGAACTTCCATAGATATATATAACTGGCACAATTCATACTTTGGGGCAATGGTGGTAGCTTAGCTTAAAAGGGAAGACAGTGGCCAGATAATGAAGAATCTACACGCTAAGTTGAGGAGTTTAAAATTTATCCTGATCCCCACTAAGAACTAATAAAGGATTTGGGGACCTTGGATAACCTAACTACAAAGATCATTTGCAAGCCGTCCAGAAACCTATTTTGCAATATAACCCAGTACTCATATATACGTCTACAGAAACAATTGCTTTAAGAAACAATTCTCATCTTTATGTAATCCTCTTTAATACTTTCTATTCTCAAAAAAAAAATGCTGTTGGCAACTCTCGAAAGTTTTCGATTACAGAGAAACAGGTGGAAAAGAAAACTAATTAAAAGGCAACAATGCCATAGTATTCTTAGGAAAAAGGCCTAAATTATTGAAGTTGAATCGAGATTGAAAAGAGGAGGCTGGGCAGTGATGGCTCACGTCTGTAATCCCAACACTTTGAGAGGTTGAGGCAGGCAGATCACTTGAGCCCAGGAGTTCAAGACCAGCCTGGGCAACATGGTGGAACCTTGTCTCTACAAAAAATATGAAAACTAAGTGGGCATAGTGGCACACGCTTGTAGTCTCAGCTACGAGAGAGGCTGAGGTGGGAAAACTGCCTGAGCCTGTCACCCAAGAGGAGGAAACCTGGGAAAGGTGACTCATATATTCTTTACTACTTTTACTAATGAGTGGGAATAAGAAAGACTGATATTAGAAGTTCAAGTGAATTAGAATCAATATATTAATAAAAGGTGCCGTAGATTTTGCTAAGAGTTGGTCTTCCTTTCACATAAATATAAGAATAATTTCATATATTGAATAATACACTGAATAATTTTCTTCATATAGCTGCCAACATTTGTACTGCAGAAGTAAAAATATTATTGCGACATGAAGCTTTGTTCCAAGCAAATTTGCTAAACAATATACAGCCTTATAGGATCAAAGTTGCTTATGGCTTAGTATTTTATAGTGTGCTAATAGTACTAAGTTCCAGTGTTCATGTAGTAAAAAAGGAAACTGTATTTAAGATAAATTACATGTAAATAAATATTCTGCAGGAATGAAGCTTTCAAAATTGATGGTATGTTCACAGGACATTGTTCTTAGACTCACGAACCAGTTATCAATCTGGAACCTCAAAATGACTCTCTGTAGTGATTTACTAGGCCAAAAGGTAACAGATAATAGTTGAGTGATGCTTAAATTCAACTTACTGGAAAATCACAACTGATAAAAACAATAGTAATAATCAAAACTAGAGAGTTGAAAGAATTTTAGAACAAAAGCAATCATATTCAAAGTAGTTGTTCTCTTTCTTCCTGAAAACAGGCATTAAAGAACTCTTTTATATTGCTTCAAAATAACATTTGCAGGTATTTTAAGAAAAGGAGCAATGAATAAAGAAGACAAACTAAAGTAGAAAAACAACTCTGTAAAAAACAATACTTACTTTAAAACTTCTGTATAGCCTTTAGCAGCTGCAACGTGGAGTGCTGTACCTCCAGATTTTGCATGCCGGACATCATTTATATGACCACTATTTAGCCACTGCCTGGCATCTCTAAGCATGATCCGTTCTTCTTCCTTTCGAGCTGCTTCTATATCAACCCCTGATAAAATGAAAATAATTGCTTTTATTTTTGCTTAATAAAAACTGTTCCATGTTGGGAAATAAAATTGTCCACAACATGTCAAGTTTAAATAAAATTAAAAGTGAAAGTATATATGTATTTTTAAAATTGGCTGCTTATAACAAGTTGGTTAAACTAAAAAATGTGGGATATTGTAGACATTTTATTAACTTTCTCTACTTATTATTTTTTTGCTCCACAATACTATTTTGATCTATTTTTCCTTTCTGATTATTCTTGTTTTTTAAAATTTGAACATTTCCTAAGATATAAGCATCCTTTGGGCTAAAATTCTTTTTTAACAATTATAATGAATAAGTTTCAAATTTCTATCTACTGTTTTGATCTGTTCTATGAAATCTAGCCTAGCAGGTACAAATGTTTACTGAATGCTTCAACTTGGAGGTCCTGTCTTCATCTAAAATATATTGTACTTTAAAATAGATTATTTCTCTAGCAAACTCCTTTCATTTCCTCTTCCAACACAGTACATTCTTCATACCATTAAAATTATTTTCAAAATTTTAGTAAGTTATATAAATGTTCATTCATTTAAAAGCACTTACTCTAAGCACTACCCTAGGTTGAGGTGATAAAAGTGGAAAGAGGCCAGACAAGGTGGCTCACACCTATAATCCCAGCTACTTGGGAGGCTGAGGTGGAAGGATTGCTTGATCCAGGAGGTCAAGGCGCAGTGAGCCATGATCATGCCACTGCACTCCAGCCTGGGTGAGAGCAACACCCTGTCTCAAAAAACAAACAAAAAAAGGGAAGAATACAAAAATGAATAGGACCCTCTAATTCCTACCTTCAAAGAGCTCAACACCTTGGAAAAAAAATTAAAGATACTCTTGAAATTCTTGAATGATTTCATGTGGTCTTATGGCTTCGACTACTTGCTATTTAATAAACAGCACACACCACAATGCATTTACAATCTGCCTTACTCCACAAGTCTATGAGTCTTTTTATCTTTCATCCCCACTGTCTGGTAGAGTACCTGATACAAAGTAAAGGGAGATCAGAGCCAGGAGCGTTGGCTCACACTTGTAATCCCAGCACTTTGAAAGGGTGAGATGGGCAGATCATTTGAGGTCAGCAGTTCAAGACCAGCCTGGCCAACATGGTGAAATCCCGTCTCTACCAAAAATACAACAACAACAAAAAAAAAGCCCAGGAGATGGAGGATGCAGTGAGCCAAGATCATGCCACTGTACTCCAGCCTGGGCAACAGAGTGAGACTTTGCTTGAAAGAAAAAGAAAATTAAAAAAAAAAAAAAAAAAAAAAAGCAAAGTACAGGGAGATTACTAAACGTTCACTAAATGAACAATGAATGAACAAATATAAAACAAGAACATACACACACATTTCCTCAGCTAAGATTCTCCTATAATCCACATCCATGTACACAACTGTTTGGTCAAGATTTTTCATTCATCCATCCACTCATTTAATACATACTGAGCACCTACTATTTTGCCAGGTACATCATTAGGTGCTACCGGTATAGACATGAACTTATTATATGGCAGAAGGTGATTCATTTGTGAAGAAAAATAAAGCCAGAAAAGGAAACAGAAACGGTAATGAGAACGGGTGTTATTTTATATAGGTTGGTAAAAAATAGCTTCTTTGATGACTTTACAACAAGAAATAAAGTGAGTGACAGCCATATGACTGGGAGAACATTCCAGGCAGAGGGAAGTATCAGTAGACTCTAAAGTGGGAGCCTCCTAGGAATGTTCTGTTTAGAAGGACAGGGTCTCTACAGAGTAGTAAGGACAGTGAGCGTGGTGACATGATCTAACTTAATTTAAAAGGATCACTTAGGATGAAAAGTTGAGTAGATATTGAGATACTCACTTGGAGGCTACTGCAATAATCTAGGCAATTAATGATGTTAACTTGAACAAGGGTGGCAGCAGCAAAGATAGTAAAGTGGTTGAATTCTGGGTTTTTCAAGGCATACTAAGAGAATTTGAATTAGTTTGGATACAGAAGAAAAAGAGAGGTTGAGAATCAATCAGAGGTTTTCAGTCTGAGTAACTGAAAAAATTAAAGCTTCAATTTCAGAAATGTGAAGTTTAAGATGCCTAACAAATATCTCATCAGAGACATCAAGTAATCAGTTGGATATCTAAGCCTGTAGCATAGCGAACTAGGGAAACAATAAAATATTATGCCATGGGCATCTCAAATGCAATGCTAAAATCTTAACCTAATTTTTTTCCAACTGTTCTATTTGCTGCCTGTCTTGTTTTCCTATACTAAGTGCTCTCACTTACCTAGCAACATGAAAGTCATCTGAATTTCTTCCTTTACCTTACTCTCACCCCATCTGTGATTGTTAATTGTGTCAAGAGATGCCTAGATGGCTGGTGAAGCACTGTCTCTGGGTGCATTTGAGGGTGTTTCCAGAGGAGACTGACATGGGAGTCAATGGCCTGGGAGAGGAAGACCCATCCTCAATGTGCACAGAAACAATCCAATCAGCTGGGAGAAATGGGCTGAAAAAGGAGGATTTGCTCTCTCTGCTTGCTCTCTTCTCTCCCTTCAGGAGGGGGATACCTTTTTCTCTCCTGCTTTTGGATATCAGACTACAGGTTCTTCAACTTTTGGACTCTGGGACTTGCACCAGTGGCTCTTTGGGGGGGTTGTCAGGCCTGACAGGGACTGCCGTGTCAGTTTCCCAGCTTCTAGGGCTTTGAACTTGGACTGAAGACACACTACTAGCTTTGAGCCAGCCACATTATCAGCTTCTCTGGTTCTTCATTTTGCAGGTGACCTATTGTGGGACTTTGCAGTGATTCTGTGTCAGTTGCTCCTAATAAATCCCCTTCCATACATCCTACAGGCTTGTCTCTATGGAGGAGCCTGACTAATACACCATCCTATTAGTTACCAGATTTTGAGTTGCCACTTCTAGACTGTCTTCTAAATGGCCCCTATCACTATCCTAGTTCATAGCTTATGTCTCACACTTTGACTACTACTACTGGCCCTTAACTCATTCAGTCTTTAGTCCCTTCTAATTCATCCCCCAATCTACTGCTGAATCGGAAAAATAAAATATGATGTCATTTCTCTATATAAAATTTGTCAGTGGCTGCTTCTGTAAGACAAAGCTCAAGCTCTTTAGTATAGAAGAAAAAGCCTTTTGTGACTTGGTCTCAGTGCATTTTTAACTTCATCTATAGTCTTTCTTACCATCATCTAGTGTTCTAACCATTTAGACCTCCACATAGGTCCCCAAGTACATTATGGTCCGTGTTGTCATGACAGCTACCTCTACCTGAACTGTATCTTTATTCTGCCTGCTTATTAGCACATTACCATTTTTTTTCAAGACAACTAAATTGCTCATTACTCAACTGAAGCTCAGCTTTTAAAAAGCAGACAATAATTCAGAAATATTTTTAAAACTCCAAGATAACACAAGTATAGGAAAAGTCATCTTCAAACTAGAGATAATAATATCTCATTACTGCATTTGAAAGAAACTTGCAGTAAGATTTTCCAAACAGACCTTATGAAAACAATAAATTGTATAAACTATGTATGTAATGAACAGAACCTATTATAATTTTTATAAAAACCAAATGCCACCATTTCTATAGTAAAGCAGTTTTACATATATCAAAAATTTCCTACCAAAAGATAATCAGTCCATTTAAGATATGCCTAACGTTAATAACCTTTCTTTTTTTTTTTTTTTTTTGTATTTTTAGTAGAGACGGGGTTTCACCATATTAGCCAGGATGGTCTCGATCTCCTGACCTCATGATCCGCCCGTCTCGGCCTCCCAAAGTGCTGGGATTACAGGCTTGAGCCACCGCGCCCGGCCGAATAACCTTTCTATTAAGTGATTTATCTCAGATTTCCTTTTTTAATGTGTTATTCTCTTACTGGCTTTTAAAACAGGTAGCATTTTATTATTTTTATCCCTCCTTTCATTATAGTTTTAAACATTCTGATCTTTATTGTCTTTTACTATTCTGTTTCCTTTGAACTTCAAGTTAAAAAAAAAAAACTACTTTTCTATTTATCTAATTTCATGCTATCTTTATCTAATGACAAAACAATTACCTTCTTTAGCTTCCAAATCATGCTCGTAACTGATTCATATATAAAAACAATCCAAGTGTAAAGTGAACGTGAAGGGCAATTCCTTATGCTTAAGAAAATTAAATTAGAAAAGAAAAACCTTTCTTTTATTCTTAAATTTTGCAATACTACCAATTAGAGTATGTAGACCCTGCTTAGCTCATCAAAAACTTGAAGAAGAAACAAAAAACAATCTAATTGTACTATGTATTAGGAGACTTGCTTTCTAATTTCAGTGCTTTGACTAACTAGCTAGTGATCCTGAGAAAGCCATAGCTTCTTTGGATATTAGTAAGATAGGTTAAGAAAACAGATACTGAACCGAGACTGGCTGGATTTGAATCTCTGATCCACCACTTATTAGCTGTACTACCTCAGGCAAGACAATCTATGCTATGCTCTGGTTTCATCTGTAAGATGAGAATGATGACAATATCTATCCCATAGGGTTGTTCTGAAAACTAAATTAATTAATACATGTAAAGTGTTTAGATCAGGAATAAGAACTAAGGTGTTAATTATCATTATCAGTTTGAAAAGTCTATGATTCTGCTTCTCTCTTCTTGATTTCTGTTTTAAAAGAAAAAAAAATCTTATAATGCATTTAACCAGTCCTAACCCACCTACTATATAACTGCAAGGTTTTTAAACAATGAAAACAGTATATAATAAAACTAAGTTGGGTATAACAAAGTGATCAGACTAACATTTGTCACTATGATTTAAGAGCAGTAAATATTAAATTAAAATATAGCCAAATATCTTAGATTAAAATAAATAAAATTAGATTGGAATTTAGTCAGCTAACAGATTCAAAAATTAATGTGTCCCTAGCTAAATAAAGAAAATAATTACAGCTACTATTCAATGATTACTACTTTCAAAGGCAATTTACTTAAGCATAACTAGCTACTGACCAAATGTACTAGAATAAGAAAAGCCAAAAGAATGATTAAAAAACTTAAAAATATTGAATAACAATTTTCATCCCTGGGTAATTTGAGAAATGTTACCACTACTAATGATATGGTTTGGCTGTGTTCCCACCCAAATCTCATCTTGAATTGTAGTTCCCATAAGCCCTACGTGTGGTGGGAAGGACCCAGTGGGAGGTAACTAAATAATGGGGATGGTTACCCCCATGCTAGTGGTCTTGTGATAGTGAGTGAGTTCTCACGAGATCTCATGGTTTAAGGGGCTTTTTCCTCTGTTTGGCACTTCTCTCTCCAGCCGCCATGTGAAGAAGGACATGTTTGCTTCTCCTTCCACTATGATTGTGCTTCCCCTTTCACTATGATTGTGAGTTTCCTAAGGACTCCCAGCCATGTGGAACTGTGAGTCAGATGTCTTTCCTTTATAAATTACCCACTCTCAGGTACTTTTTCATAGCAGCATGAGAATGGACTAATACAGTAATTTGGTACTGGGTAGTGGGGCACTGTTGTAAAGATACCCAAAAAAATGTGGAAGCAATTTTGAAACTGGGTAAACAGGCAGAGGCTGGAACAGTTTAGAGGGCTCAGAGGAAGACAGGAAGATGTAGGAAAGTCTGAAACTGCCTAGAGACTTATTGAATGGCTTTGATGAAAACGCTGATAGTGATATGGACAATGAAGTCCAGGCTGAAGTGGTCTCAGATGGAGATGAGAAACTTGTTGGGAACTGAGGCAAAGGTCACTCTTGTTATGCTTTGGCATAAAGACTAGTGGCATTCTGCTTCTGCCCTAGAGATCTGTGGAACTCTGAACTTGAGGGAGGTAATTTACGGTATCTGATGAAAGAAATTTCTAAGCAGCAAAGTGTTCAAAAGGAAGCAGAGCACAAAAGTATGAAAAACTTTGCAGCCTGATAACGTGACAGAAAAGAAAACCCAATTTTCTGGGAAGAAATTCAAGTTGGCTGCAGAAATTTGCATAAGTAACAAGGAACCAAATGTTAATTGCCAAGACAAAGGGGAAAAGGTCCCCAGGGCATGTCAGAGACTTTCTCAGCAGTCCTTCCCATCACAGGCCTGGAGGCCTGGGAGGGAAAAATGGTTTCCTGGGCTGGGTCCAAGGCCCTCTTGCTACGTGCAGCCTTGGGACTTGGTGCCCTGTGTCCCAGCTACTCCAGCTCTGGCTAAAAGGGGCCAATGTACAGTTCAGGCCATTGCTTCAGAGGATGCAAGCCCCAAGCCTTTGTGGCTTCCATGTGGTATTGGGACTGTGGGTGTGCAGAAGTCAAGAATTGAGGTTTGGGAACCTCTGCCTAGATTTCAGAAGAGGTATGGAAAGGCCTGGATGTCCAGGCAGAAGTCTGATGAAAAGGTGGAGCCCTCATGGAGAACTTCTGCTAAGGCAGTGTGGAAGGGAAACGTGAGGTCAGAGCCCCCACACAGAGTCCCCATGGGGGTACTGCCTAGTGCAGCTGTGAGAAGAGGGCCACCATCCTCCAGACCCCAGAATGATAGATTCACTGACAGCTTGCACTGTGTGCCTAGAAAAGCCACAGACACTCCACACTGGCCCATGAAAGGGGCCAGGAGTGGGGCTGTACCCTGCAAAGCTATAGGGGCAGAGCTGTCCAAGACTGTGGGAGCCCACCACTTGTATCAGCATGACCTGGATGTGAGACATGAAGTCAAAGGAGATTATTTTGGAACTTTAATGTTTAATAACAGCCCTATTGGATTTCGGATTTGCATGGGGCCTATAGCCCCTTTGTTTTGGCCAATTTATCCCATTTGGAACAGGTATATTTACCCAATGCCTGTACCTGCCACTGTATCTAGGAAGTAACTAACTTGCTTTTGATTTTACAGACTCACAGGCAGAAGGGACTTGCCTTGTCCTGGATGAGACTTTGGACTTGGACTTTTGGGTTAATGTTGGAATGAGTTAAGACTATGGGGGACTGTTGGGAAGGCATGATTGTGTTTTGAAATGTGAGGACGTGAGATTTGGAAGGGGCCAGGAGTGGAATGATATGATTTGGCTGTGTTCCCAACTAAATCTCATCTTGAATTGTAGTTCCCACAATCCCTACAAGTCGTGGGACGGACTCCATGTGAGGTAACTGAATCATGGGGGCAGTTACCCCCAGTGCTGCTGTTCTTGTGATAGTGAGTGAGTTCCCACAAGATCTGATAGTTTTATAAGGGATTTTGCTTGGCACTTCTCTCTCCTGCCATCATGTGAAGAAGGATGTGTTTGCTTTCCCATCTGTCAAGACTGCATGATTGTAAGTTTCCTGATGTGTTTGCTTTCTCTTCTGTCATGACTGCATGATTGTAAGTTTCCTGAGGCCTCCCCAGCCCTGTGGAACTATAAGTCAATTAAATCTCTTTCCTTTACAAATTATCCAGTCTTGGGTATTTCTTCATAGCATCATGAAAATGGACTAATACAACTAGAGATATAGTTAGGGTGCTTTTTTATAATTATTAAAATCTGTTAAGAGATGCCCCTATACTTCTGTTTCTTTGGAATTAAGATATGCTATATAAATTTATGCATTCCCATTACATGTATCAAATGAACATCATGAAGCATTTTCTAGGAGATATTTTAAATAAAATGCAGTATGGTACAGTGGTACAGAATGTGGGCTCAAGATATCTGTCATACTGTTTAGGACAAACACTTCCTACCTGTATGATCTTGGGTAAATCACTAAGCCTCAATTTTCTCATCTGGAAATGGGGTAACAGTAGTATAAACCTCACAGAATTGCTATGAGTATGAAATGAAGAAATGCATGTGAAGCTCTTTGCTCAATGCCTGGCATATAATAAGCATTTAGTAACAGTTAGCTACTCTCATTACTACTATTATTAGTGTTAGCACTTAGTTTTTCATCTCCAGGGTCATCTCATCTACTAGTTCTCAAAACTCCCCCTTCTTACGGTTCTCCTAGATTTACTTTTCACATCTTCACATATCCTAAGTTCTAACAATGCACCAACCACTGTCATCTAGATGTCCTTTGGTACTACAAACCCAATATATCCTCAGTCTGTTTCTGTCTCATCTCACACTTTCCCATGTGAACTCATCTAATCATCACTTCTTCAACTGGAAACTTCAGTGAGTTCGTCTTAATTCTTTCTTCATATCTGCATTCAATTCTTCACCAAACTGTTCTAATTTTACTTCAACATTTCTTCAAGACAGCCTTGTTCTTCATTTAAAATGTAACAGGTTTTGGCTCCTTTCATCTTTCACCTGGACTAATTTGAGAATCTTCTTCAAGGAATGCATGTCACCATATATCCTACATTCTACTTCATCCTCCAAGTTGCCATCAGTTTTATACTAAAAACCAAATCCAATCAGATTAATTTATTGCTTGGAGATCTTTGTTGCATGTATGTAATGCCTACAAAATAGATATCCTTCACTATCTGGCTCTGACCTATCTTTTCAGGCCTCATCTCCTACAAATCTCACCCTGACTTTGCATCTCAATTCCAGTCCCAATGAATGTGTCTTCCAGTCCACATATGCTATGGATGTCTCCAATTCCTGTTTTTTTTGTTTCTTGTTTTTCAAAAAAAACATTGTCCAGGCTGGAGTGCAGTGATGTGATCGTAGCTCACAGTAACCTTGTACTACTGGCCTCAAGCAAGCCTCTCACCTCAGCCCCCAAAAGCAATGGAATTATAGGCATGAGTCACTATGCTTGGCCTTCCAATTCCTTTTCTTTGCACATTTTGATACCCCATCTTTTGTGTCCACCAGTTCCCTTATTGCCAAGCAAACTCCCTCTAAATATCGTAACTCTGAAACCTTTCCTCACTACAGCTTTTTCTATTCTCTCACAACATTATGTTCCTATATATTTTAATACATAGCACACTGTATTGTGAAGCTCTCTTCGTCTGACACTTCTGTTAGACTGTGAAACCCTTAAGAAGGATTGTCTTGTTTTTTTTTTATTGTTAACACCCAGCACATAGAACATTTGCTGGCACATTAATCAATACCAAATGAATCACTTAAACTAAAATCAGCCCTGCTTACAGTCATGCTAACAATTTCCCTTATATAGAAGGAAACCAAATGCAAGAAATTTTCAGTACAACTCCATGCCTTTTCCAGTTCATAACAATTGCTAATATCAGATACAAAATGGGAGCCCTTAACGTTGACTTTAAATAATTACCATTGTTTGACAGGAAACTGTTATCTGAGCTATCTAAGCACTCATCACAGCAAAATGGGCAGTAAATTCTTCTTGCTAGGTTGTGATGCTTTATACCTATTCTTTAGTTTATTCTACTCTAGAATATCCCATGACTCTAAAACACTTGTCTATCTAGAACATGGCTATTGAAAGCTCTAGTGTGTGCTTATTCAGGCTCCAGTTTATAACCACTTTTCTATTGCATTTCTTGTTTTTCTTAGGCTCTAGTTATCTTCAATCACTTTTTATAACACCTCAATTCTATTTTAGGTATTTATTTTCTCAGTTTTCGTGCTTAAGATATTTTTTTTTGGCCGGGCGCGGTGGCTCAAACCTGTAATCCCAGCACTTTGGGAGGCCGAGACGGGCGGATCACGAGGTCAGGAGATCGAGACCATCCTGGCTAACACGGTGAAACCCCGTCTCTACTAAAAAATTACAAAAAAACTAGCTGGGTGAGATGGCAGGCGCCTGTAGTCCCAGCTACTTGGGAGGCTGAGGCAGGAGAATGGCGTGAACCGGGGAGGCGGAGCTTGCAGTGAACTGAGATCCGGCCACTGCACTCCAGCCTGGGCGACAGAGCGAGACTCCATCTCAAAAAAAAATTTAAAAAAAAGATATATTTTTTTAAAACAAACCCACAGTTGGCTAGATGCAGTTGCTCATGCCTGTAATATCAGAACTTTGGGAGGCCAAGGAAGGTGGATTGCTTGAGTTCAGGAGTTCAAGACCAGTCTGACCAACACAGTGAAACCCTGTCTCTATTAAAAATACAAATATTAGCCAGGTGAGGTGGCATGCGCCTACAGTGCCAGCTCCTCAAGAGGCTGAGGTGGGAGGATCGCTTGGGTCTGGGAGGTTGAGGCTGTAGTGAGCCATGATTGTGTCACTGCACTCCAGTCTGTCTCAAAACAAACAAACAAAACAAACCTGCAGTCATTAGGAGTTTTCCTAATCCCAAGGAATAAAAATCTCCTTTCATGGAATTTATTTACCTCCTATTCCTTTCAGATCCTTAGTTTCTTTTTCTGATGAAGCACATTTCAGCAGGAGTCAGCCCTCTACATCAATATTTCATACCATTCCTCTATCATTTGAGCTCAGTAAAACACAGCTCTAATAATGCCTGTTTGATCACTGCCTAAAGATAATAGAATATAACAAAAATCACATGTGGCATTTTGTGTGTGTGTGTGTGTGTCCTGCCCAAAGGTACTGAAGAAGTAATCACACATATACACATTAATTTTTAATTATAGTAAAATAAACATAAAAATAAAATTTACCATCTCAACCTTTTTTTTGTTTTCAGAAAGGGTCTCACTCTGTCACCCAGGTTTAAGATCAGTGATGTGATCAGATCACTGCAGCCTCGAACTCCCGGGCTAAAGTGATCCTCCCCACTTAGCTGGGATTACGGGTCTTAACTATTTTTAAGTTTACAGTTCTTAAGTACATTCACACTGTTGTGTAACACATACACAGAGCTCTTTTCATCTTGCAAAAGAACAACTCTGCCCATTAAACAACAACTCCCTTTTCTCCCCTCCTTCCAGCTCCTGACAGCCATCATTCTATTTTCTCTATGAATCTGACTATTCTAGGTACCTCATATATGTAGAATCATTTGTTTTTCTATTTTTGTTTTGGTCACTGGCTTATGTCACTTACCATAAAGTCCTTCATGTTGTAGCGTATGTTGGATTTCCTTCCTTTAGGCTGAATAATATTTCACTGTATGTATATTCCACATTTTATTTATTCATCCATCAATGGGCACAGGGTTTGCTTTCATCTTTTGGCTAATATGAATAATTTGTATACCCATGTTTGTACAAATTATTCAAAGAGTTGAGTTGTTTTAAATTGTTTTGGGTAGGCTGGGAGTGCTGGCTTATGCCTATAATCCCAGCACTTTGGGAGGCCCAGGTGGAGGATCACCTGAGGTCAGGAGGTAGAGACCAGCCTGGCTAACATGGTGAAACCTCATCTCTACTAAAAATACAAAAATATTAGCCAAGCACGGTGGCAGGTGCCTGTAATCCCAGCTACTCGGGAGGCTGAGGCAAGGAGAATCGCCTGAACCCGAGAGGCAGAGGTTGCAGTGAACCCAGATTGCGCCACTGCACTCCAGCCTGGGTGACAAAGCAACACTCTGTCTCAAAAAAGAAAAAAAAAAATCTTTTGGGTAAATTTCTAGAAGAGGAGTTGCTGGATCTGGATCTTTTTGTTTGTTTGTTTTGTTTAGACAGAGTCTCACTCTGTCACCAAGGCTGGAGTACAGTGGTGCAATCTTGGCTCACTGCAACCTCTGCCTCCCGGTTCAAGCAATTCTCCTGCCTCAGCCTCCTGAGTAGCTGAGATTACAGGTGCACACCACCACGCCCGGCTAATTTTTGTATTTTTAGTATAGACAGGGTTGCACCATCTTGGTTAGGCTGGTCTCAAACTCCTGACCTCGTGATCCGCCCGCCTCGGCCTCCCAAAGTGCTGGCATTACAGGAATGAGCCATCGCACCCGGCCTGGATCATGTTTTATATATACATACATATATATATATATATATACATACACAGCTTTATTAAGATATAATTCACAGCATCTACATAGCATTTAAAGTGTAGAATTAAATGGTTTTTTTAGTAAATGTGAGGAGTGGTGTAACCATCATGACACTCAACTTTAGAATACTCATCACTCTTAAGACTGATGAAACTCTGTGCCCACTAGCAATCACTCCTATCTATAAATGAACATCTCCCAAATTTACATATCCATTTTGTAACTCCAGACTCACATATTCAACAGTTTGGATATCTAACATGCAAAATAAATTTAACATGCCTGAAAATGAAGCCCTAATATTTCCCTATAAAACCTACTCTTCTTATAATCTTCACATCTCAAATAGGAACTTCATCCATCCATTTGTTCAAACCAAAAATCTTAGAGTCTTCTTTTTTTCACACCTTCTAGCTAATGACTCAGTAATTCTTTTGGCCAAACCTTCAAAATATACCCATAATCCAACCTCTTCTCATCACTTCATCTACTACCAGTCAAAAATAAATCACCTTGTTTCGTCTGGATTATGGCAATTATTTCCTAACCCTTCTCCTACTTCTGTCCTTGTCTCCCTACAATCTATTTTCAACACAAGAGCCAGAGAGATCCTTTCTAAAACTGTATCAAATCATGTCAGTCCTCTGCCTCAATCCCTCCATTGGCTTCCTATTTCCCTCAGGTTAAAAGCCAAAGTCTTCCCAATGACTCACAAAGCCTTATGTGATATGACCTCCTGCTACTTCTGTGACCTCACCTCCTACCTGCCTCTTCCTCTGCTCTGCCTCTCCAGTCATGCTAGTTTACATGCTGCTTCTCTGCATATACAAGACACCCTCCCATTCGTATTCATTGCTCCCCTTGTCTGGAAGGCTCTTTCCCCAGATCAACATGACTCATTCCCTCATTGTATTCACATCTCAGCTTAAATGACCCCTTATCAGTGAGCCTTCCTGACCACACTATTTAACTTTGCAATGTGCCACTTACCCTGCGCACTTTCTATCCCCTTTGCCTGCATTATTTTGCTTCAAAACTTTTACTTCCACATAATTTTATGCCTGATCCTGTTGTTTCTGACATTTAACTTTAAAAATACTTAAAAGATAGAGTTGAGAATATTCTAGAAAACAGAATCATACTGTACTATTGTTTTGCAAGCTGAGTTCATTCTTTTCATTCAATAATGATTGTCCTTCAACGTCAATAAATATTTTTGCTGGAAAAGTACCATATTCTTTCTAAAACATTTTTTCCATTTAGGTTGCTTTTTATTTTACCTTGCCGATTAACTTCATTTTGAAGTAGCTCTTCCATTGCCTCCTCCTCCGCAATATCTAAAGGTGTGTCTCCTTCACTGTTGACAGCCCCTACATGTGCTCCCTGACCAATCAAAAACCTGTAAAACCAAAGAGAAAATAGTTAAGCAAAAGATATTATCATTGAAATAAAACTAAATGCATAACCAGTGAGGAAAGTTCCTATATAAATCAGCAATAGGCCAGGCGCGGTGGCTCAAGCTTGTAATCTCAGCACTTTGGGAGGCCGAGACGGGCGGATCACGAGGTCAGGAGATCGAGACCATCCTGGCTAACACGGTGAAACCCCGTCTCTACTAAAAAAAAAAAAAAATACAAAAAACTAGCCAGGTGAGGTGGCGCCTGTAGTCCCAGCTACTCGGGAGGCTGAGGCAGGAGAACGGCGGGAATCCGGGAGGCGGAGCTTGCAGTTAGCTGAGATCTGGCCACTGCACTCCAGCCTGGGCGACAGAGCGAGACTCCGTCTTAAAAAAAATAAATAAATAAATAAATAAATAAATAAATCAGCAATAAAAGACAGTATACACATTATTTAAATTTTAAAAAACTATCAGGCCGTGCGCAGTGGTTCACGCCTCTAATCTCAGCACTTTGGGAGTCCAAGACTGGCAGATCACGAGGTCAGGAGATCAAGACCATCCTAACATGGTGAAACCCTGTCACTACTAAAAATACAAAAAATTAGCTGGGCGTGGTGGTGGGCGCCTGTAGTCCCAGCTACTCAGGAGGCTGAGGCAGGAGAATGGCGAGAACCCAGGAGGTGGAGCTTGCAGTGAGCTGAGATCATGCCACTGCACTCCAGCCTGGGCAACAAAGCGAGACACTGTTTCAAAAAAAAAAAAAAACAAAAAACTAGAGCATGTTTCTTTTTTATATTTATATTTCCTAATTTTCCTATAATGTACACGTTGCTTTACCAATACAAAAATGTGAATTTTTAATAATAATTAGGAAGTATTTCATAAAAATGTGAATTTTTAATAATAATTAGAAAGTCTCATAGGATCCACCTCCACTGAGACTTTTCATTATCTCCATATGGACTGGTTTCCTTAAATATTTTGATAAGTGCATTCCAATATAATTGGCTTCTGCGTACTCTGTATTTTATTTTAAGCATCCAAAACACAATTCTAAGAAAGTATCTATAGGCTTCATCAAACCTGACAAAGGGATTCATATACAAAAAGGTTATTAATCTCTTTAATCATGTCAACAGCACATCTCCCAGAGTCATCTACTGAATGATGTAACTAATCATCTATTACCTAAGTCAATTTATTTTATTTTATTTTATTTTTTGAGACGGAGTCTCGCTCTGTCACCCAGGCTGGAGTGCAGTGGCACGATCTCGGCTCACTGCAAGCTCCGTCTCCGGGGTTCACGCCATTCTCTTGCCTCAGCCTCCCGAGTAGCTGGGACTACAGGTGCCTGCCACCACGTTCGGCTTTTTTTTTTTTTTTTTGTATTTTTAGTAGACACGGAGTTTCACCGTGTTAGCCAGGATGGTCTCGATCTCCCGACCTCGTGATCTGCCCGCCTCGGCCTCCCAAAGTGCTGGGATTACAGGTGTGAGCCACCGCGCCTGGCCTACCCAAGTCAATTTCTAACTTAAAAAATTTCTGAATGGCTCTACCATGCTAGGAGAAAAGATAACGTACGGCCCTCATTGATCTGGCCTTGTCTTCTTTTTCAGCCTCCTTCTTCTTCCTGCCTGTATCACAGTTTAGGTGCCAACAATAGAGAACTACTTGTAGTTCTAGATTAAACCATTTTCTTTGGGTACCCCTGGTTATATTTTTCCATATATAAAGAATAGGTCTTTTTCTTTATGTTCCTAACCAATTTAGCTCCTTCATATTTAGACTACATAAAAATATTCTAATTATAAAAGTTTAAACAAAAAGTACATGTCCACAGAGGCAAAAAAGAACTCCTTTATACCTCTCCTACTATTATGTTCCCTCCCCCAGAGATAAACACTATCAACAGTAGGGCAAAAATCTTCCCAATACCTCTGCCATAAATTTATGTGTGTGTAAACATATATACACTATCACTTTTGGGGTTCTTTTTGTAAAGCACAAATTAATGAGATTATTCTAAATGAAGTATAATGTAACTCTTCCCTTCTAACACCTGAAAAATATTCCACAGTATGTCTGGTTCATACCTTCATTTAATACTATTCTCTTAACAGATGTGCACTTAAATAGTTGAAATCAACAATTTTTAAAAAATTTTCCCAACATCATGAAAATAAAACATTTTGTCACTGCTTTAATTTATATTTCCTGATTACACATGAGACTGAAAATATTTAGATATATTTACTGGCATTTTATTTCCCCTTTGGTGAACTGCTTATTTACATTCTTTGCTGGTATTTCAAATGTATTCATTAATTCAACCAATATTTATGGAGTGTCTAGTATGACTCTGGCACTATGTTACATACCAGGAATATAAAGGTAAAGAAAAAGAAACACAGAACTTCCCTTCAAAAAGTTTATAGTCTAGTAAGACAGTCACATTAAATACACAAATAAATGTAAAGCTGTGGTAGGTCCTATAACAGAATTAGATGGTGTCTAGGATTAACAGGAAAAATGGATTTAGTGAAGTCAGAAAAAGGATTCTCTGATGATTATGTAGGCACTAACAAAAGAGAACAGAAGAGCAATGTGCTGTAGGTGAGAAAGAACAAAATAACGTCCTGTGATAGGAAGAATGTATAGCTGGATGGAGGCCCAGTTCATTTTCCTTAGAATAAATGAAATAATTGATCAATCTCTATATCTTTTACACACACACACACACACCCCCTCCCTCTAACAGTGGTTACCTCTAAGAGATAGAAGAAGAGAGATTTGTATTGGTTGTTTTGTGTGTTAACCAAGTTTGCTGTAATAAGTTTGTTCTGGACATGTGTATCTGATCACAAAAATGGCTACTGTACCATTTTGTAGTTTCATGTTTTACATTTAAAAATATGTTGTAAAAGTTCTATGATCTTTATGGAAATTCTACAAACAGAAGTTAGACTTGAGGTATTTTTTTCTGTTTTTGTAGTTTTGAAAATGTATATAAAACTAAAAAGAGTATTTCCTCATATACTACAAATAAATAAATGAGTCTAAAGCAGAAAGGTAAGATATAGTGGAGTCTTGCTGTGCTATGCTCCGAGAGAATACATAATTATTCTCCTAGGCAAAATTCCAAACAATTAGGAATATTTACATAAAAATACATCTATTCTGCTTGGGTATCAGAAATCATTCAAAGGATACAAAGATTGAGAATAAAAGGAGTATCTCAGAATAGCTACAGAGCTTGAAGTACAGGAAGCAGAGTTTCAAGGAAATACTAGGTCAAAGCCAAATACAGATAATACAGAATTTATATAAACAGGAAGGATGTTAAGAGAAACTAACAGAGTAAAGTACCAAAACTGCTGGCAGGAAGCAGGGTTCAAAGCAATCCTTGAGCCAAAAGATTAGGTATGTGTGTATGTACCTATGTATGTATGTATTTATGCATGCATACACACAATTCACAAACTTCTCCTGCACTCCAGAACTATTACTTGCAAATGTAAATGTTACAAAGGCACATTTGAAAAAATAATAATAAATAATAATAAACAAAACCTCACGGATTGATTAATCCTATGGTGGATTAATTCTTATCTACCATAAATAACCTCCAAAAGCAATTCAAAGGTTGGATGAGTGAAAAAAGCAGAAACTTTTATGCTCTGCAGACTTCGGATTCAGTTCCCACCTCTGCCTGTTGACACCTGTATGACATTCAAAGATATAGTTGAGAATAATACATTATAGTTATGTATTATTTAGTTATAAGTTATATATATATACCTTAAGCAACTAAAATCTAATTTACAAAATTACTTTACAGGGCAATGTGAAGTTTAAATGAGTTAAAAATAAAATTAAAGTACTATCTGTTGTCATATGTAAAATTATCACATTTAGAAAGCAATGTTTCACTTTGGTAGGCCAAGGTGGGCAGATCACCTGAGGTCAGAAGTTTGAGACCAGCCTGGTCAACATAGCAAAACCCCAACTCTACTAAAAAAATACAAAAAAATTAGCTGGGCGTGGTGGCGCACACCTGTAATCCCAGCTACTTGGAGGCTGAGACAGGAGAATCGCTTGAACCCAGAAGGCAGAGGTTGTAGTGAGCCGAGATTGTGCCACTGCATTCCAGCCTGGGTGACAGGGCTAGACTCTGTTTCAAAGGGTTGGGGGGGAAGAAAAAAGAAAGCAATGTTTACGATAATGTGAAGAAAACTACAGGTATCTGGAATATGAGAATTTCACTTTGAGAGACCCTGGAGATACTGAAAACAGACATCTAGATTTCCTTCAGAACAAAAGCTGGGGTATTAGAAGCTACTTGTGTGGCTGTTAATTAGGAAAAATATGCCATAATTCTAAGATTCCTTGGAAAGAAAAAAAAACCAGATTTCACATAGGTATTCCAAACTGAAAGTCAGAAGATTGAGCTACTTTTCAAATGAATAACCCTATTGAGTGCTTCAGGGTAACGAAAATCAGGCCTATATTTTCTTAACAATAGTTAATAATTTCCTTAAGCAATTCAAAGGTAGTCAACGTAAGAGACGCCACCTAGTACAGGATGAAATTCTTTTTTATCTTTATTTTTGAAGAGACAGTCTCATTCTGTTGCCCAGGCTAGAGTGCAGTAGTGCAATCATAGTTCATTGTAACCCTGAACTCTTAGGCTCAAGCCATCCTAACTGCTTCAGCCTCCCTAGTTGCTAGGAATACACAAACATACTACCACATCCAGCTAAACTAAAAAAAAAAAAAAATTTTAGGGATGGGGTCTCCCTATGTTGCCCAGGCTGGACCCAAACTCCTGGCATTATGCAATCCTCCTACCTTGGCCTCTCAAAGTGCTGGGATTACAGGTGTGAGCCACCGGGCCCAACCATGAAATTCTTAACAAATTGTAGAAATGAAAAATGGTAATCGGACAGATTTAACTGAGATGTATAATAGTCTAGAAACTCAGATTTGGTCATTTTAGATAGATAAATGAGTAAGCTTCCAAATCAAGACATGATCCAAAAGAATTTTTACAAAATTATTTATGTGCTAACTGGAAAATCTAACAAAAGGTGTAAAGTTAACAAAGCTATTGGTTGCAATGTCAATATGGTATATTAGATAAACAGGTGAGATTCTGTGTTAACTGACTTTGGAAGACAAATTTTGATAGTCTCCACTCTCTTCTGAGTTTTGTCAAAAACCAAACCACAGAAGCAAACATTTAAGAAAAGGAAATAGCTCATTTAAAAATTCCGATCTCTTAAGAAAAAATTTAAGAAAAACTGTCTTTAAATTAGAAGGTAATGAGAACTTAGTGAAGAGAGACAAAGAAAGCAACTTTATCAGCAAGAGCTAAATATATTTAGTGTCCAAATTTAATGTGTATTTTCTTATTCAGGTGATATGGCTTGGCTCTATGTCTCCACCCAAATCTGATACTGAATTGCAATTCTCAGTGTTGCAGGTGGGACCTGGTGGGAGGTGACTGGATCATGAGGGGTGGTTTCTAATGTTTTAGCACCATCCTCTTAGTGCTGTCTTGTGATAAGAGTTCTCACGAGATACGGCTGTTTCAAAGTGTGTAGCACCTCCCTCTTTGCTCTCTTTCTCTCTCTTGCTGGCCATATGAAGATGTGCTCACCTCCCCTTTGCCTTGTGCCATAATTCTAAGTTTCCTGAGGCTTCCCCTGCCATGCTTCCTGTACAGCCTGTGGAACTGTGAGTCAATTATGCCTCTTTTCTTCATAAACTACCCAGTCTCAGGTAGTTCTTCATAGCAGTGTGAGACTGAACTAATACATTACTGTAGAAAAAGTAGTATCAAAAAGTTATCTTAACCAATATAGAAAGTTTTAAAAATCAGAAAGTCAGCAAAATAGCATTGTAATAGTTACGCTTCTTGAAAATCTGAATAAATTACTCAAAGCCATTCTAGGAGAAATTATGAAAACTAAGCTATCTGAACTATTCAAAGATTAAGCAGAACATTACACTACTAACTTCAGAAATAAATGCTATTTTCATTAGCAAGTCTCTGAGCAACAAAATGCACAGTAGTAAATAATCTTATGAGTCATTAGTGGAAATGGACATTCCCATTTTCTCTTGGAAGTTCTATATCCCAGTGAAAGATACTGTGTAACATTATGAATCCAAACAAAAGTTCTGACCTCAGACCTTTGAAAGTTTTCTTAAAAATGACAGTTCTTTTCTATCAGTACTTAACAAAAGTGATATGTGGTCTCCATGATTTCTGATGAGCAATCTGCTGTCATTCAAACTGTTTAGCCCCCCTCAAGTATAGTTTCTAATTTCTTTCAAGATCTTTTAATCTTTAATTTTCAAAAGTCTGCATATGGCATGTCTTAGTGCGGACTGCTTTGGTTTACCCTGTTATGAGTTTGCTAGGTTTCTTAAATCTGCAGGTTTACGTCTTTTGCCAAATTTGGGAAAAGTTTTCAGTGATCATTTCTTTGAATACTTTTCCAGCCATGCCCTCTTTCTCCACTTCTTCAGAGGGATCTGATGGCACAGATGTTTGCTCTTTTGTTACAGTCCCTGAGGCTCTGTTCATTTTTAGCCTATTTTCTCTCTGCTGTTCAGATTTGGCAATTTCTATTGTTCTATCAGTTTACTGATTCATTCTTCTATTTCCTCCATTCTGCTATTGAGCCTATCATCCATTGAAGTTTTTAATTTAGTTACTGGATTTTTCAGCTCTAAAATTTCTATTTGGTTCTTCATATCTTCTATTTATTTCTTTGCATACTATTTATTTGCTAAGACTTTCTATTTTTTCATTTGTTTCAGGCATGCTCATTCGTAATTGCTTGTTGAAGCATTTTAAGATAGCTGGCTTTATAATCTTTGTCAGATAATTTTAGTATCTGTTATCCTGGTGTTCATCTTTATTAATTGTCTTTTTTCACTCAATTTGAGGTCTTCTGGGTTCCTGGTATGACAATTTTTTCTTTTTCTTTTTTTTTAATTTATTTTTTTTTGAGACAGGGTCTCACTCTGTTGCCCAGGTTGGAGTGCAGTGGCTTAATCACAGCTCACTACAGCCATGACCTCCCCAGCTCAAGTGATCCTCCTACCTGAGCCTTCCGAGCAGCTGGCATTACAGGCATGTGCCATCAGGCCTGGTTAATTTTTTTTTTTGGTAGAGATGAGGTTTCGCGATGTTGCGCAGGCTGGTCTCAAACTCCTAGACTCAGGTGATCCACCCACCTTTGCCTCCCAAAGTGCAAGGATTACAGTTGTGAGCTACCACACTCAGCCAGAGAATTTTCAATTAAAATCTGCGCACTTTGGGTATTATAAGACTCTAGATCTTATTTAAATTTTCTGTATTAGTTGGCTTTGTTTGATCTTGCTCCAGCAGATGAAGGTGGGGAGGTGTCATCTCATTTCAGCAAGATGGGGGTAGATGTTCGGGTTCCCCACTTGTCCTCCAATTACACTACAGATGGGGCAGCTTCTTGATTCCCCTGGGTTGGGTGGGAGTCCTGACTCTCCACTATACCTCCACTGACATGTCTCTGGCTGAGAAGATACTGCTCCCATGTAGCCTCTACTAACACCCGTGGGTGCTGGGGGTGGGGGTGCGTGGGTAGAGAAAAGCCTTTTTACTGCTTAGAAGTGGTGAAAGTATTCATTCTCCAATAGGACTCCTCTGATGCCACTTAGCAGGGAAGGACAGAAGCTCCTCTTTACTCCCAAATAAAAGTAGAAGTTTTGGCTTCCCACATGGTCTCCAGTTACACTACAAGTTGGGGAAGGGCTAGTTAACCATTCTATGGGAATTAAAGTCCCAACTCTGTACCTGGCCTAATCTGACACAATTTCAGTGGAGGTGTTAGGGTGCCTCATTGCAGCTTGGTGAGGATGGAAATCTAGGATCCCTACTTGACCTTTGCTGGTATGAGTGTGACCAGTGTTTTTTTTCTGTGGTGCTTGGCTGAAGTAGAATGGTTATTCTCAAAAAGTTTTCTGTCTTGCTAGGGTGTCCCTCTACCAGTTTTTAAAAGATTGGACTTCTGCTGCCACTTTTTTGTCTGTGGCCATTGCACTTCTGGGTTATCAGCTTCTTCAGCTCTAATTAGGGAATATATGAGGCTAAAAAAAAAGGCAGGGAACTACTGCTGTGTCATTATTTGGGTCCTGAGATCCCTAGCTCCTCTGCCTTATTCTCTCCACCTTTCAGAGTCTTCTTGTGTTTTATATATAAGATTCAGAGTTTTTAGTTGTACTCAGCATGTAGTATAATTAATTTTACCAATAACAAAGACGAGGCTAACACTTAGGAGAGAAATTAATCTATTTGTGAAATGTGGCACCTAGATTGTCATTTATAAAAGACAAATTCACAATTAGGGGAAGTGTTTACATTTTCTTCATAAAGTAACTCTTAAACATAGGAAATGCTCAAGACAGAACCTCTCTCTCATTTTTTTCCCCAGAGAATTGATTCTAAACCTCTTCAATCATACATTAACTCTTTAAAACCATGTATTTGTTTATTAAAAACACTTACATGCCTTAAACATAGGAAATGCTCAAGACAGAACCTCTCTCTCATTTTTTTCCCCAGAGAATTGATTCTAAACCTCTTCAATCATACATTAACTCTTTAAAACCATGTATTTGTTTATTAAAAACACTTACATGCCTTAAACATAGGAAATGCTCAAGACAGAACCTCTCTCTCAATTTTTCCCCAGAGAATTGATTCTAAACCTCTTTAATTATATATTAACTCTTTGAAACCACATATTTGTTTATTAAAAACCCTTACATGCCCTAGCATCTTACTTTATACTGCAACTTCCAATTCTCGGAGGCAAAAGTACTACTTATTGTTTAACAATTCTAAGATGCACATTTCCTACACATTTTAATGTCACTGAAATCTTCTACAATCAATGAATCTTAAAATCAGTGACTTTGTATAAACTGATGTTGGCCAGATGGCAGATTTGACTGGGTTGTCATTATCATCCACATGTGGCACCAGTCACAGCTATTTATATTGTTTTCACTGCAGTTGAGTTGTGTGTGTTGTCGGAACCATATTTGTTGACCTTAACTATCATATAAAATTTCTTCTGGATGTTGTCTGAAAACTTTTTGTTGACAACTTTATGGTAAGATCAAGAAAGTGCCAACATCAAAGCTTGCAGAATGCCTATCAATGACGCAGAAGAAAATCCCAAGAAAGTAATGTTATATAACAATACTCTAAGTAGCACAGAGAATGATGCTGTGTGTGGGTGGCAGAAGAGGGGGCTGGGGGAAATTATGGGATACAAATAAATACTGAACCATACTTTTATTTAATTTTTAAAATCGGTATTTATGATGTTACAATGATGGCACCTTAGATCTGATGAAATCCAGTATGAGCATTATAAATATATCCAAAATATTTCTGGCTTCCTACTGTACTTTTTCCATTGATAGCTCAAATTAGACCAATCTAAATTAACATTCTACTACACTGTCTGCCTCTTCTTCAGCTTCCCCTAATTCCGCTCTTTAGATCCCTTAATAAGTTTAATGGTATCATTTTCCCAATGACAAAGGCTAGAAAGAGAGGAAGAATAGTGTAGTGTCTAAAGTGCACATTTGAAAAGTTAAGACTGTGTAGGTTCAAACTCTAGCTCTGCCACATATTTTGTGTGACTTCTCTCTATGACTCAGTCTCTTCGTCTATAATTTTTTTTTTCTTTCCTTTTTTTTTTTAGAGACGGGGTCTCATCCTGTGGCTCAGGCTGAAGTGAACAGATGCAATCATAGTTTACTGCAGCCTCAAACTCCTGGGCTCAAACGATCCTCCCACCTCAGTCTCCCAAGAAACTAGGCCTACTGACATGCACCGCCAGGCCCAGATAATTTTTTTGTTGTTGGCAGAGATGGGGTAGCTATATTGCCGAGGCTGGTCTATAACTCTTGGCCTTAAGCAATCCTCCCACCTAGGCATCTCAAGGTGTTGGGATTATAGGTGTTGGCCATTGTGCCCAGCCAAATAACAATTAGTATTTTGAGATGGAGTCTTGCACTGTTGCCCAGGCTGGAGTGCAGTGGCGCCATCTCAGCTCACTGTAAGCTCCGCCTCCCGGGTTCACGCCATTCTCCTGCCTCAGCCTCCCCAGTAGCTGGGACTGTAGGCGCCTGCCACCACACCAGCTAATTTTTTGTATTTTTAGTAGAGACGGGGTTTCACCATGTTAGCAAGGATGGTCTCAATATCCTGACCTCGTGATCTGCCCGTCTCAGGCTCCCAAAGTCCTGGGATTACAGGCATGAGCCACTGCACCTGGCCCCCAAATAACAATTATTAATACAGGTCTATTATCTCTCACCTAAACCCAAATTTCAAAATTGTTCATATTTTTTTCACCCTAAGAAGTCTGAGAAAACCAAAGAAAATTCCATGTCTTTGTTATTGTGAATAGTGCTGCGATGAACATACATGTGCATGTATCTTTATGGCAGAAATTTATTTTCCTTTGGGTATATAACCAATAATGGGATTGCTCGGTCAAATGTTAATTGTTTTAGGTTTACAGAAATCACCAAACTGCTTTCTACAATGGCTGATCTAATTTACTTTTCCACCAGCAGAAGTAAAAATTTTTCATATTTTAGAAAGATAATATTACAGATTATATAACACTCCCACCAGGTCTGGGGCAGCACTCCATAACAAAACACAAAAATATTTCTGCAAAAAAACCCCCACATTCACAGTAAAGTGAGATAAAGACTACAAAGAGCCTCCCATCAGTGCAGGTCATGATCTGTTGCCAAATGTGCCTACAACAAACTTAAAATTTATGTTTTCATTTTTTGCAGTTACGGAGGTTTATGCATAAGGGCCTGTAGTTAGTAGTACATTTTTATGTGACTGTTAGGATGACTGAAATTACGTTATTTAAAGGACTTAGAACAGTAAACACACACACACACACACACAGTATGCACTTGGTAAATGTTAGCTATTATCATCATTAGCACCACTTTTGATTTTTCTTTCTACCTTAGTACTTAGATCCAGTAAGTCACACCAAGACTTATCAATTCTATTCTCCAAATTTCTTTCAGATTTGCTCTACTTCCAATCTCACTGCCACTGCCCTAGTTTTCTTGCCGAACCTCTCTAATTTGTCAAGAATCTTCCAAAAAACCAGTCTGAAAGGTCATCACTTCCCTAAAACTGCATCACCATCAAAGGACAAACTCAGCATGGCATACAAATCCTTTACATTGTAACCCCAGCTCACTTTCCCAGTCTTATCTGCTACCCTCTCCATATTCCACTAATGCCTTCTCTCCAAGAAATTATGGCTCCAATGAGGCCCTTTTGTTTAATGCAATCAGAACCACTATTTGCTTGGTTAACCAAAAAGGCTGATTGAAATAGGTAATCATAGAATATAACACATATGCATAAATAATGCATTTATTTAATCATAGAAGACATAAATGTATATTTATTTATCCATCCTTTAGTGAAGACTAGTCTATTTCTTTGGATGATGTCTTCATGACTATAAATCCATGCTGTCTTTCTTGCATAAATGATACCCGTAATGTGTTATCTAAGACTTTAAACTGTCTTTACAGTGCACCAAAAACTTGAAGTCAACAACAAAGCAATTTGAGTACACAATCTTTTTAGGTTTTTTTTTGTTTGTTTGTTTTTGTTTTTTTTGAGACGGAGTCTCGCTCTGTCGCCCAGGCTGGAGTGCAGTGGCCGGATCTCAGCTCACTGCAAGCTCTGCCTCCCGGGTTTATGCCATTCTCCTGCCTCAGCCTCCCGAGTAGCTGGGACTACAGGCACCCGCCACCTTGCCTGGCTAGTTTTTTGTATTTTTTTTAGTAGAGACGGGGTTTCACCGTGTTAGCCAGGATGGTCTCGATCTCCTGACCTCGTGATCCGCCCGTCTCGGCCTCCCAAAGTGCTGAGATTACAGGTTTGAGCCACCGCGCCCGGCCGGTTTTCTTTTTTCTTTCAGTCTTTCAGTTGTCTCACCCGCATCTAATTAAACAGTAACCATCATTTTAGGGCACTGCCATTGAGTCTTTGCAAAGTATTCAACTTTGTTATCTCAGCAACAATATTCTGGTTTTGCATATGACAGGCATTAACAGGTAGAAAACACAAATAACTTTTGGTAAGTGTGCAATTCAACTCTTGGAAACAGAACTGTGAGCTTAGTAGAAGTGGCCTATTAGTTGCACTGTTTAGGCATATGGATATCAGTCAGTAATTTTAACAAAGAAATGGTAAGTATAAATACAGTGGTAGCCAGTTAAAAGAACTTTATTGTGTATTATTTCTCATTCGTGAATGACATGACTTTCCTCAGGCAACTCCCAACTCACAGAGGCAAAAATTACACTCATCATTTAAAATAAACGAATGTTACCTCCTCTAGAATCTTTCTTTAATTGGCCTAGACAGAATTAAGCACTTCTTCCTCAGAGTTCCTTGTACACTGGTCCATTTAGTCTATCAAGTATTAGAGTTAATTGACTTCACGTGTATCTATCTATAAGCCTGAAGATGAGGATCTATGTTGCAGCCATCTTCAAGTCTCACAGTGCCCAATGCTACCATCAGTTATGATATAATGGAAAAAATATCATCAGAATTTAAGTCTCAAGAATGAGAGTCCAGTTCTGATTGTGAAATAGGAATAACAGTGAACATTCCCATAAATTTCCATGAAAACCCGAATAAGAATGTATATGGGAACATCTATAGCTTTTAGCAAATGTATCTCATTATTATTACACAAGAATATAAATACCCCAAATAAAATGTTAATGTTTTCCTAAGATCTTAATTTCTCCAAGACTTCTAATCAAAATACATGATATGCTTTGTACTAATAAAGTATTCTTCACAAGAAATATGTAATAAAATTGAAATTCATGGATTTGCCAACTTTCCTATGGCCCACATAACAACATACGAATGAAAATATGACAAATTACTACTTCATTCTCCTCTGCTCCTCTCTTCTAGATAAGCTTGCCCTAAAACCAAAAGACAAAATGATAGTTTCCTTTGTTAAATAATCCGGGAAACCCAAGAGCTTACCTATTTTTCACTGAAAAGTGGTAACCATAAATTACATTATAAACAATAAGAACTAATTCAGCTAATATTTACTGAATAGAAATACTTGCCACATATTGTGCCAAGTGTCTTATACACATGATCTCATTTAATCTTCACAATAATCTTATACATTAGGTACAGGTATTAATATTTCCATCTTATGAATGAAGAAACGGAGGCTTAGGGAAGCTGGTAACTCACTCGAAGTGACAAGAATTACTTAACAGAATTAAGATTTAAACAGAGTTGCCTAACTCCCAAGCCTGAGCCTGAGCTCTTTAACTCCTGTACTATAATATTTATTGCTGGGGGGACGTAAGGTCCATTTTCTTAGATTTGGTAAGAATTTCTGAAATTCTTGAAATTTCTGTTTTCAAAGCATGAAAAATAACAACATTATTGAATTCTAGACAGAGAAACCAGCAGATGCAAAGGCCATGAGGCAAGATGCCTAGTCTGTTTAAAGGCTCAGCCAAGGGACCAGCATAGGTTTAGGACAGTGCCTAGAAAAGAGTGGAAAATGGAGTCAGAGAGGTGACAAGCCACCAAAGCGTACCTCTGTAGGCCACCGGAACTCTGGCTTCTACCCTGAATGCAGCATAAATCCACTGATAGGCTTTCAATAAAACTGTCATGTTACCCTATGCAAAATAATTTAAAACGATCATATGGCTACTGTGAAAAAAATAGATATAGGAAAGATGACAGTTATGCCTACAAGGAGGCAACTGCAACAATTCCAGTGAAAAACAACAGCGGGAGGCCAAGGCGGACACATCACAAGGTCAGGAGATTGAGACCATCCTGGCTAACACAATGAAACCCCGCCTCTATTAAAAATACAAAAAAAATTGGCCGGGCGTGGTGGCGCACGCCTGTCGTCCCAGCTACTCAGGAGGCGGAAGCAAGAGCATAGCATGAACCCGGGAGGTGGAGCTTGCAGTGAGCTGAGATTGCACCACCACACTTCAGCCTGGGGGACAGGGCGAGACTCTGTCTCGAAAAAAAGAAAAACAGCAGTGCCCAGGATCAATGGAGATGGAAAAAGGTGATGAGAAATAGATACTGGATATATTTTAAAGCTGAGCCAAGAGAAATCTTAGGATTCCGTTTAATGTTTATAAAATAAAGGCTATAATGAAGAAGAAAAGCCAAGCCACACAGTAAGTCGCCACACATATTTCTTTTTTTTTTTTTTTTGAGACGGAGTCTTGCTCCTCGCCCACAGCTGGAGTGCAATGGCGTAATCTCCACTCACTGCAAGCTCTGCCTCCCAGGTTCATGCCATTCTTCTGCCTCAGCCTCCTGAGTAGCTGGGACTACAGGCGCCAGCCATCAAGTCTGGCTAATTTTTTGTATTTTTAGTAGAGACGGGGTTTCACCGTGTTAGCCAGGATGGTCTCGATCTCCTGACCTTGTGATCCACCCGCCTCGGCCTCCCAAAGTGCTGGGATTACAGGCATGAGCCACCGCGCCCGGCCACACATATTTCAAAGTTATATCCTTAAATAGCTAATTCTTTAATGATCGAGTGAGAAAGCTAATGAAAGTTTTTCCATGCTGAAAATGTCACTGGGCCAGGCCGCGTGGCGGATTCCTATAACCCCAACACTTAAGGAGGCCGAAGCACAAGAATCACTTGAGGTCAGGAGTTTAAGACCAACCTGGAAAACACAGCAAGACTCTGTCTCTACAAAAATAAAAAAATAAAAATAAAAAAAGTAGCTAGGAGCGGTGGTACAAGTCTATAGTCCTAGCTACTCCTGCTGAGGCAGGAGGACTGCTTAAGCCCAGGAAGTCCAGGCTGCCATGTGTTACGATCATCACTGTACTCTAGCCTAGGCGACAGAACAAGATCCTGTCTCAAACAAACGAGCAAAATCCTATGAGCATTTTATAATAAGATATGAAATCTTCAATAGCAGTGTCTTTAAAGTTACTCTAAACAAGAAGAAAAATGTATTAAGTGCACCAATTAATAATCTTTTCCATGTACTGTGAAGCCATATAATGCTAGGCTAATACAGGGCTAATTTCCCTCTTATATTGGAAAATTGAACACTAAAGCTATTCAAGATAAAAACATGCCTTAAATATTTGTTGTGAAAGCCTAAAAAACAAATGTGGTGACAAAACTAAGTAACAGAAACGATTATATCCAAATAATTACACTGGCAAGCAAAATGTTAATCATTACATTTTCTTATTCATATACAAAATATTTTACAGATAAACATAAAAATTCCTAAACTTGCAAGAATACAAAAAAAGGGACAACTCTAAGACTAAAATTATAGTCATTCAATTAACCAACATTCATTGGTCAATTAAGAGGGACATGCTGAATAAATGATAAACTATAATGAATACTACACAGTGGAGTACTACAACTGAAAAGAACAATGACGAGTATCTCTATACTCCACTAGATAGTGATCTCCAGAATAGACTGTTAAGTGAAAAAAGCAAAGTGGAGAAATATGTGTGTGATATTCTATCATTTATTTAAAAAGATGGGGTCGGGCGCGGTGGCTCAAGCCTGTAATCCCAGCACTTTGGGAGGCCGAGACGGGCGAATCACGAGGTCAGGAGATCGAGACCATCCTGGCTGACACGGTGAAACCCCGTCTCTACTAAAAAATACAAAAAAAAAAACTAGCCGGGCGAGGTGGCGGGCGCCTGTAGTCCCAGCTACTCGGGAGGCTGAGGCAGGAGAATGGCATGAACCCGGGAGGCGGAGCTTGCAGTGAGCCAAGATCACGCCACTGCACTCCAGCCTGGGCGGCAGAGCCAGACTCTGTCTCAAAAAAAAAAAAAAAAAAAAAAAAAAAAAGATGGGGGGTTAATATTTCAATTAAAATAATACTTTTATTAACAAACTAGAAGATAGTTTTTAAAATTTTTTTTATAGGGTATGGGAAGAAATAGGGTGGTAGAGCAGGTATTGCCATTGGAACTAGTATTTTACGTAAATTATAAAACAAAATTAAAATTTAAAAAAGTAAACTCTCAAGTGAATTCAACACATAGTAACCTGACGGTATATTCCAAGTTGAATATACTAAGGACAAAAAGAAATGCCAACAAAACAAAACCCTCAAAAACAAAACTTCGAATGATTCAGTAACCATACTGGTGGTGGTGGTGGTATTATTATACTCAGTGTAATGTATGTGTCATACATGATGAAGCAAATTAGTAATTATGTTTTACTTTAATCCTGTGCTTCCCAGCAATGAATGAGAGGAAAGACGGTGACACAGGATAGAAGAGGTTAAAGAAAAAACACTTTGGTGCTGATTTCGACCTGGAAACAATGACCAACCCAACAGCAATGAGTACTCTCAGTAGCCATCCCAAGGAACAAGGTTTCTTGGAGAAATGAGGACTCTAGGCCCTGGGCAGGAATATAAAAGATTAGTCTGAAAAATCTTGCAATACCAGAGAGTAAGGAAACTTATAAAGACCACTTTATTTGGTCATGTCCCAAGGTCTTAGGAAGCCAACTTGAAGAGCCTCTCAATGAACAAAGATGGTTCAGTTTGCCAACTGATAAGGATAATAGCTGCAATGGACTGAAACACATCAATATGTTCAAATGAGAGTCGCTTCCAAGATGTCCAAATAGAACAGTTCTGGTCTGCAGCTCCCAGCAAGATTGACGCAGAAGACGGGTGATTCCTGCATTTCCAACTGAGGTACCTGGTTCATCTCACTGGGACTGGTTAGACAGTGAGTGCAGCCTGCAGAGGGTGAGCTGAAGTAGGCCAGGGCGTTGCCTCACCCGAGAAGCACAAAGGGTTGTGGAATTTCCCTTTCCTAGCCAAGGGAAGCTGTGCGTGACTGTACCTGGAGAAGCAGTATACTCCTGTCCAAATACTGCACTTTCCCCATGGTCTTCACAACTGGCAGACCAAAAGATCCCCTCCCATGCCTGGCTTGGCATGTCTCACGCCCTTGCTCGCTGCTAGCGCAGCAGTCTGAGATCGACCTGCAATGCAGGAGCTTGGCAGGGGGACGTGCGTCCGCCATTGCTGAGGCTTGAGTAGGTGGTTCTAGGCTCATAGTGTAAATACAATGGCAGGGAAGCTAGAACTGGGCAGAGCACAGCAAGGCCTACTGACTCTCTAGAATCCACTCTGGGGGCAGGGCATATCGGAACAAAAGGCAGCAGACAGCTTCTCCAGACTTAACTATCCTGGCCTGACAGCTCTGAAGAGAGCAGTGGTTCTCCCACCATCGCATTCAATCTCCGATAACGGACAGACTGGCCTCCTCAACAGGGTCCCTGACCTTTGTGTAGCATGGCTGGGAGAAACCTCCCAGTAGAAGCCAACAGACACCTCATACAGATGGGTGCCCCTCTGGGATGAAGCTTCCAGAGGAAGGATCAGGCAGCAATATGTGCTGTTCTGCAGTCTCCATTGGTGATGCCCAGGCAAACAGGGTCTGGAGTGGACCTCCAGCAAACTCCAACAGACCTGAATCTGGGGGGTCTGTCTGTTAAAAGGAAAACTAACAAACAAAGAAATAGCATCAACATCAACAAAAAGGACATCCATACCAAAACCCCATCCATAGGTCACCAACATCAAAGACCAAAGGTAGATCAAACCACAAAGATGGGGAAAAACCAGAGCAGAAAGGCTGAAAATTCCAAGAACCAGAGCACCTCTACTCCTCCAAAGGAACACAACTCCTCGCCAGCAAGGGAACAAAACTGGGCGGAGAATGAGTTTGACAAGTTGACAGAAGTCAGCTTCAGAAGGTCGGTAATAACAAACTTCTCCAAGCTAAAGGAGCATGTTCAAACCCATAGCAAGAAAGCTAAAAACCTTGAAAAAAGGTTAGACAAATGACTAGCTAGAATAACCAGTGTAGAGAAGAGCTAAATGACCTGATGAAGTACGAGAACTTCACAAAGCATACACAAGCTTCAATAGCCGATTCGATCAAGTGGAAGAAAGGGTATCAGTGATTGAAAATCAAATTAATGAAATAAAGGGAGAAGAGAAGTTTAGAGAAAACAGAGTAAAAAGAAACGAACAAAGCCCCCAAGAAATATGGGACTATGTGAAAAGACCAAACGTACATTTGATTGGTATACCTGAAAGTGACAGGGAGAATGGAAACAAGCTGGAAAACACTCTTCAGGATATTATCTAGGAGACCTTCCCCAATCTAGCAAGGCAGGACAACATTCAAATTCAGGAAGTACAGAGACCACCACAAATATACTCCTCGAGAAGAGTAACTCCAAGACACACAATTGTCAGATTCACCAAGGTTGAAATGAAGGAAAAAATGTTAAGGGCAGCCAGAGAGAAAGGTTGGGTTACACACAAAGGGAGGCCCATCAGACTAACAGCAGATCTCTTGGCAGAAACCCTACAAGCCAGAAAGGAGTGGGGGCCAATATTCAACATTTTTAAAGAAAAGAATTTTCAACCCAGGATTTCATATCCAGCGAAACTAAGCTTCATGAACAAAGGAGAAATAAAATCCTTTACAGACAAGCAAAAGCACTTGCCTTACAAGAGCTCCTGAAGGAAGCACTAAACATGGAAAGGAACAATTGGTACCAGCCACTGCAAAAACATGCCAAACTATAAAGACCATCGACACCATGAAGAAATTGCATCAATTAATGGGCAAAATTACCAGCTGGCATCATGACAGGATCAAATTCACATCTAACAATATTAACCTTAAATGTAAATGGACCAATCAGTGTGCTGTATTCAGGAGACCCATCTCACGTGAAAAGACACACATAGGCTAAAAATAAAGGGATGGAGGAAGATCTACCAAGCAAATTGAAAGCCAAAAAAAAAAAAAAAAAGCAGGGTTTACAATCCTGGTCTCTGATAAAACAGACTTCAAAACCATCAAAGATCAAAAGAGACAAAGAAGGCCATTACATAATGGTAAAGGGATCAATTCAACAAGAAGAGCTAACTATTTTAAATATATATGCATCCAGGAGCACTCAGATACATAAAGCAAGTTCTTAGAGACATACAAAGAGACTTAGACTCACACACAGTAATAGTGGGAGACTTTTAACACCCCGATGTCAATATTAAACAGATCAACGAGACAGAAAATTAACAAGGATATCCAGGACTTGAACTCAGCTCTGGATCAAGCACACCTAATAGACATCTACGGAACTCTCCACCGCAAATCAACAGAATATACATTCTTCTCAGCACCACAAGGCCCTTATTCTAAAACTGACCACATAATTGGAAGTAAAACACTTCTCAGCAAATGTGAAAGAACAGAAATCACAATAAACTGTCTCTCAGACCACAGTGCAATCAAATTAGAACTTGGGATTAAGAAACTCACTCAAAACCACACAACTGCATGGAAACTGAACAGCCTGCTCCTGAATGACTAAAGGGTAAATAACAAAATGAAGGTAGAAATAAAGATGTTCTTTGAAACCAATGAGACACAATGCACCCGAATCTCTGGGACACATTTAAAGCAGTATATAGAGGGAAATGTATAGCACTAAATGCCCACAAGCAGGAGCGATCTAAAATTGACAGCCTAACATCACAATTAAAACAACTAGAGAAACAAGAGCAAACAAATTCAAAAGCTAGCAGAAGACAAGAAATAGCTAAGATCAGAGTAGAACTGAAGGAGACAGAGACAGAAAAAAAAGCCTTCAAAAAAAATCAATGGCTTTTTGAAAAGATCAACAAAATAGATAGACCACTAGCAAGACTAATAAAGAAAAGAGAGAAGCATCCAAAAGACACAATAAAAAATGATGAAGTGGTCATCGTCACTGATCCCACAGAAATACAAACTACCATCAGAGAATGCAATAAACACTTCTATACAAATAAACTAGAAAATCCATAAGAAATGGATAAATTCCTGGACACATACACCCTCCCAAGATTAAACCAGGAAGAAGTTGAATCTCTGAATAGACCCAATAACAGGTTCTGAAATTGAGGCAATAATAGCCTACGAACCAAAAAAAGTCCAGGACCAGATGGATTCATAGCCAAATTCTACCAGAGGTACAAAGAGGAGCTGGTACCATTCCTTCTGAAACTATTCTGATCAACAGAAAAAGACGCAATCCTCCCTAACTCATTTTATGAGGCCAGCATCATCCTGATACCAAAGCCTGGCAGACACACAACAAAAAAAGAGAATTTTAGGCCAACATCCCTGATGAACATCGATGTGAAAACCCTCAGTGAAATACTGGCAAACCGAATCCAGCAGCACATCAAAAAGCTTATAAACCACAATCAAGTCGGCTTCATCCCTGGGATGCAAGGCTGGTTCAATATATGCAAATCAATAAATGTAATCCATCACATAAAGAGAACCAACGACAAAAACCACGATTATCTCAATAGATGTAGAAAAGGCCTTTGATAAAATTTAACAGGCTTTCATGCTAAAAACTCTCAATAAACTAGGTATTGATGGAGCATATCTCAAAATAATAAGAGCTATTTATGACAAACCCACAGCCAATATTATATTGAATGGGCAAAAACTGGAAGCATTCCCTTTGAAAACCTGCACAAGACAAGGATGCCCTCTCTCACCACTCCTTTTCAACATAGTATTGGAAGTTCTGGCCAGGGCAATCAGGCAAGAGAAAGCAATAAAGCGTATTCAAATAGGAAGAGATGAAGTCATATTGTCTCTGTTTACAGATGACAAGATTGTATATTTAGAAAACCCCATCGTCTTAGCCCAAAATCTCCTTAAGCTGATAAGCAACTTCAGCAAAGTCTCAGGATACAAAACCAATGTGCAAAAATCACAAGCATTCCTATACACCAATAACAGACAAACAGACAGCCAAATCATGAGTGAACTCCCATTCACAATTGCTACTAAGAGAATAAAATACCTAGGAATACAATTTATAACTTATAAGGGATGTGAAGGACCTCTTCAAGGAGAACTACCAACCACTGCTCCAGGAAATAAGAGAGAACACAAACAAATGGAAAAACATTCCATGCTCATGGATAAAAAGAATCAATATCATGAAAATGGCCTTACTACACAAAGTAATTTATAGATTCAATGCTATCCCCATCAAGCTACCACTGACTTTCTTCACAGAATTGGAAAAAACTACTTTAAACTTCATATGGAACCAAAAAAGCCGGCATAGCCAAGACAATCCTGGGCAAGAAGAACAAAGCTGCAGGTATCACACTACCTGACTTCAAACTTTACTGGAAGGCTACAGTAACCAAAACAGCATGATACTGGTACCAAAACAGATATACAGACCAAGGGAATAGAATGGAGGCCTCAGAAATAACACCATACATCTATCAACATCTGATCTTTGACAAACCTGACACACACAAGCAATGGGGGAAAGATTCCCTATTTAATAAATGGTGTTGGGAAAACTGGCCAGCCATATGCAGAAAACTGAAACTGGACCCCTTCTTTACACCTTATACAAAAATCAACTCAAGATGGATCAAAGACTTAAACGTAGGACCTAAAATCATTAAAATTCTAGGAAAAAAAACTGGGCAATACCATTCAGGACATAGGCATAAAGAATTCATGGGCAAAGAATTCATGTCTAAAACACCAAAAGCAATGGCAACAAAAGCCAAAATTGACAAATGGTATCTAATTAAAGATACTGTGCACAGCAAAAGAAACTATCATCAGAGTGAACAGGCAACTTACGGAACGGGAGAAAATTTTTGCAATCTATCCATCTGACAAAGGGCTAATATCCAGAATCTACAAAGAACTTAAACAAATTTACAAGAAAAAAGCAAACAACTCCATCAAAAAACGGACAAAGGATATGAACAGGCATTTCTCAAAAAAAGACATTTACGCAGCCAACAGACATATGAAAAAACGCTCATCATCACTGGTCATTAGAGAAATACAAATCAAAACCACAATGAGATACCATCTCACGACAGTTAGAATGGCGATCATTAAAAAGTCAGGAAACAACAGATGCTGGAGAGATTGTGGAAAAATAGGAATGCCTTTACACTCTTGGTGGGAGTGTAAATTAGTTCAACTACTGTGGAAGACAGTGTGGTGATTCCTCAAGGGTCTAGAACCAGAAATACCATTTGACCTAGCAATCTCATTACTGGGCATACACCCAAAGGATTATAAATCATCCTAGGATAAAGACACAGGCACACGTATGTTCACTGTAGCACTATTCAATAGAAAAGACTTGCAACCAACCCAAATGCCAATCAATGATAGACTGGATTAAGAAAATGTGGCATATATACACCATGGAATATTGTGCAGCCATAAAAAAGGATGAGTTCATGTCCCTTCAGGGACCTGGATGAAGCTGGAAACCATCATTCTCAACAAGCTATCACAAGATCAGAAAACCAAACACCACATGTTCTCACTCATAAGTGGGAGTTGAACAATAAGAACACATGTACACAGGGATGGGAACATCACACAACAGGGCCTGCAGGGGGTGGGGGGCTAGGGGAGGGATAACATTAGGAGAAATACCTAATGTAGGTGATGGGTTGATAGGTGCGGCACATCATCATGGCATATATATTTCTGTGTAACAAAATTGCACGTTCTGCACATGTAACCCAGAACTTAAAGTATCATACAAATAAAATAAAATAGAAAATGCATGAGCTCCTAATATTACTTAAACTAGAAAAAAAAAATTAGTCCCTACTGAAGGTAGATAGCAAGAAAATTCATTATTTAAAAAGCCAGTATATAAGGAGAAATAATATATTCTATCTCCCCTATAAAAATTGTACTGAAGTAATATGGTTTGGCTGTGTCCTCACCCAAATCTCATCTTGAATTGTAGTTTCCATAAGCCCCATGTGTTGTAGGAGGAACCCAGAGGCAGGTAAGTGAATCATAGGGGCGGTTACCCCTATGCTTCTGTTCTTGTGACAGTGAGTGAGTTCTCATGAGATGTGATGATTTTATAAGGGGCTTTTCCTCCTTTGCTTGGCATTGTCCCTTCCTGCCGCCATGTGAAGAAAAATGTGTTTGCTTCCCCTTCCACCGTGATTGTTAAGTTTCCTGAGGCTTCCCCAGCCCTGTGAAACTGTGAGTCAATTAAACCTTGTTCCTTTATAAATTACCCAGTCTTGGGCAGTTTTTTACAACAGCATGAGAATGAACTAATACAAAGGGTAACCAAATAGCAGAGATGAGAAAGTTTCTTTTACAAAAATATTCCAACTAATAAATAAAAAAGAATGACAATTAAAATGTTACCATTGTATAGTTCCTATGTTTTCATCTAATTATTTCTTCAAAGAACTTGGTTTTCAATGCTTTGCGCATAGTAATTCAATTATAATTTATGCCATAGATGTATAACTAATTGATAATTCAAGATTGGAACAATAAGTTGCATACATGGGTTCTTGGGCCCTAAAATCATTTGCCTTTTCTAGTATGTCCAAAGTCATACTGTTTCATTTTATTTCTAATCCACAGCCAATGACATTAACACTCTAATTTTTAAGGAAGAGTATGCCTTGATGTGATAGTGGAAAGTTTATACTACTCATATTAGTTTGCTAGGACTACCATAATAAAACGCCACACACTGAGTGGCTTAAACAATAGAAATATTATTTTCTCACAGTTCTGGGGCCTAGAAGTCCAAGATCAATGTGTCAGCAGCTTTGGTTTCCTCACAGGCCTCTCTCCTTGCTTGGTAGATGGCTGCCTTCTTGTTTGTTCACATGGTTTCTTTCCTCTCTATGAGAGGGACCCTGGTGTCTCTTTTTGTGTCCAAATTTCTTCCTCTTATAAGAAAACCAGCCAGACTGGATCAGAAACAATTCTGTCGGCTTCATTTTAGCTTAATCATCCCTTTAAAGGCCCCTTCTCTAAATAGAATCACATTCTGAGGTACTGGAGGTTAGGATTTCAACTAAGAATTTTGGGTGACACTATTCTGCCCATAATACTGATGTAGCACCCCAAAGGAAAAGAATGATGTTAATGCATACATTTTAGTATCTGACATGATATATACAGTAGGTGCTTAAATATTTACTGATTGCATAATTTTAAAAACATGTTAAAGTAATAATATTCTTAAGAATGAAAAACTCAAGACAGTATTTATTAAAACAATGCATATGCTGAACATATAATCAGGCGCCACAAACTCACCTCATTTACTTGTCCTCCATTCTACTCTGAATAAAGGGCATTATTAAATAATCTGTATTTTTAGTTTTCCCTAGGACTTCTACCTTGTTAAGAATAAGCAAAAGTTAAGGGTAATTATTTTGGTGAAAATGTGAGATAACTGAGCCACAATATGAACAGCCATCATTCATCTGGTCTATTCACTTGGTTTCAATTACGCTACAGGCCAAATGTAAAATTGTTAAATGTCTAGAAATGAAACTGTAATCTGACATTCTTTGTTCTACTATTTCCAACAGAGGTTAAAAATTTGGAACTCAATGTATCCTAATCATCCTCAAATCCTCACAGTAAATGAATCTAGGCTTAACTGCACATATCAATAGGGATGATTTACTACTATTCTGTGCATAAATGTAGTTAGTGAAGAAGCATATAAACAAACAACTGATGTGTTAGAGATGATGATGATGAATTTGCCAAGAACATCAGACACACTTCCTGGAGGAAATGACCCTCATACAAACTGCATCTTTAGAGTTTGGTAGAAGCTGCTCAAGTAATGCAACAGCAGGCAAATAAACTATTATGAAGAAAGACACACTGATGTAAACCAGTAGGGAATGTTGGGGAACTAAAAGTAGTCCAGTATTGACAGAGTGAAAAATGTGAAGTGGAATGCAGTATGAGAAAAAAGGCTCAGGAAGAACCTAGATCTTTCCAATTTTACAAATAATCTTAAATTATTGAGACTAAGTAGATTGGTCAAGGACACAAAGCTAGTGAATGGGAGAACTAGGATTTGCAACAAATTTAACTCCAAAATACTTCAGTTAGCACAGTGACCATATGCCCCAGTTTCCTATCCCCTGGTTTGTAACTATTGTCTACATTATTATTATTATTATTATAAGTGCTTTCTTTCATTCCTATAAAACATTCTGATCTGTAGACTATCTTCACCCTATTGATTAGGCCACCAGAATATTATTTTTCTATACCCAAGAAAACTAGGGTTTCAATAATTTCACTTAATCATTAGTGAAATTAACTGCTGAAAGAGGTGTTTTTAATGTATTTCTTTCTTTCTTTTTTTTTTTTGAAACAGGGTGTTACTCTTGTCACCCAGGCTTAAGTGCAATGGTGCTATTTTAACTTACTGCAAGCTCTGCCTCCCAGGCTCAAGCAATTCTCCTGCCTTAGCCTCAAGAGTATTTGGGACTACAGGTGCACATCATTGTGCCTGGCTAATTTTTCTGTATGTTTTGCAGACCTGGGGTTTTGTCATGTTGCCCAGGCTGGTCTCGAACTCCTGAGCTCAAGCGAAGCCTCCCAAAGTGCTGGGATTACAGGCATGAGCCACCATGCCCAGCCTGCTAAAAGAGATTATGCCGATAAAAATAATTGAGCATTTGGAAGGATTTTGGGCTATCATCACCTTAACAAATCATCCAGTATATGCTAGAGTTAAAATGCCCTTTATAAAAAGTCATTATTGTAAAAAAGATCTCATGTGGCAGAAAGAATAAAAAGGAAAACTTACTCTTCTAATTTTAATCTGGTTCCAGGAAACTCCATAGTCTATAGCACAGTCATAAATTCAAACTAAAGTAATTAGACTAGCAACTATAGTCAACCTTGGCCCCAAAAGGTCACTTTTGTTTGTACAAGTCCTGTAAAGCATATATTCCATATCCCACTCTCCAAAAAATGAAAGTAATAGTCACCCTACTGATAATATTAGCTACTGCAACAAACTGCTTACCCTTCTCCTCATGCTTCTTATATACTAGCATGTAAAAGCTGAATATGCCAAGATATTTACTTTTCCTAGCTACAACATGGACAAATGACCAGGACCAGGCTAAAAGAAGTCTCATTATGGGATGTCTTCAGCAACTGGAGGGTTCCCTTGGAAAGGTTTTCCTCTTTGATGTACACAGAATATGGAGAGAATATTTTCTACTCGCAATCCATTTTTTATTTGCTTTTGGATGTGGATATGTAAAACACAATTCTAGAGTTGTTGCAATCATCTTGTAACCATGAGGGGAGAAGGCTAAGAATAAGATCCATTTTTGGGAAATGCAGAAGAAAAAACTGAAAGATCCCAGGTCCTTGCTGACATCACTGAGCTGCTTAATAAATCTAAATGTCCTTCCTCTAAATGATATTTTATCCTGTATAACAAGTACCATTATTCTTTAGGTCATTTTAAATTGGGTATTCTATTACTTGCAGCTAAAAGCATTCCAACTTACACAATAGGTCTGTGACCTAATCAAGTCTATGCAAAGAAATTATTCAAGACAATTAATATTGTCTTTTCAAACTCAGAAACATGAATACAAAAAGGAAACATAAGAATTAAACATCTGAAGAAAGAGGTTGAGTTTTCATTTTCCCAGTGTAGATACAAAAGGTAATGGTCAAAAGTTAACATGTACTATTTCCTATGAGCCAGGTCCTATGTTTGATGAATTACTTCAGTTAATCCTCACAACAAACCTAGGAAATATTACTTTATAGAGGAGAAAACTAAAGCCTAGAAAAATTAAACAACTTGCCAACTCCTTGATAGTGATTCAGGAGGCATACATATTCCATATCAATTAACTCCAGAGCCTAATCATTAAGTATAAAGATAAATACATAATTAACCGGTTTATTATTTTTTTTCTATGAAGAGATTTAAGTCTTCTATTGAGCAGGAAAAGTCCAAAAAGGAAGTAAAGAACTTGAGAATCATGATTGTTAAGTGTGAACAACCACTGCTGTTTTGCAATGGGAAAAAGACTTCCTCAGTTTATATACAAAAAAATTACGGCTCAGAAAGAGGAAACAAATTATGGAAAGATGTCGTATAGTAAGTGGCAGAGTCAGTAATAAAATTCAGGTAATTCAGACCTTACCATTCCCAGGCCCACTTTTCATTTCACCATACAGTTTCTGCCTTGAAATTTAGATATTGTATCTCCAATACAAACGGGGGAAAAAAGTAAAATGTATAGAGATAAAACTATGAAGGCTTATTAAGATATTTACAGAGTAGAATTCTCATGTTTAATATTTATTCATTGATAAGCTTTGATATGAGCAGAGAGACAACACAACTGTTCACTGTGTGGACAGATAGTAACAAGAAAAATAATTTAATGAAAAAATTATTTTTCAAGATATCTACACTTCCATTGTTAAATACTTAAAACAATCAGATGTTTTTAATATGTACCCACACATTAAAGGTAGTAGAGAATACAATGACTATTTCTCACAGAATTTTCTAAAACATGTATTTTTTAAAAAAGACAATCTTCAGAAAAACTAAGTAAACAGGCTCACTGGAGAACTATGTATCATATTCTCCCTATAGCAAGTAACCCAGTTGCCAATTTTATGATTATAAAGGAATGGGTTCGACTGCTAAGTATTAACCCTGAATCATTTGACAATGCTCCAGCCGTACTCAAAAGAAAAAAGATGGAGACAGAGAACGTGTACAATTACTAATATTAATACAAAGTACCAAAGGCCAAAGAGGGTGGGAAGACAGAAAGAAGATCTGATTCTGAGAATATACGGATTCCCAATAACCACTTATTTTCTTTCTTGGAAGAATAATTTTCATGAATTCAAGTATTATAAGAGTTCACTCATTTATCTTTATCATTTCAATAAACACTCAGGTCTCTCAAATAGTATTAGAATAAAATTAAAACAGAGAACTGGCTTACTCTGCAATATCAAGATATCCACAGGAAGCTGCTGCATGTAGTGGTATCCAGCCTTCATTATCAGGTTGATTAATATTTGCTCCATTTTCTACCAGAAACTTCACCATATCAACATTGTCATCAATGCAAGCCTAAAAACAAAACAGAAAGCAAGATTGGAAAAAATACGAATTAACCCTCCAAATAATATATCAATAGAATAAAATTCCTACTTTGTAGCTTTTATAATACAAATATTCTCTGTAAATAAATCTCCTGCTATTTTGACTATACTCCATCAAACACACCAATGACACTAAATTGTAAGAGTCCTTGCTTAGGTACACATACAACAGACTAGACTCTTTATGGCAACCCAATTCGGATAACAAGTACCTATTAAAATGAAGACATTATAATTAAGTATAATAATAGTCTCTACAGCAGTGGTTCCCAAAAATGTTGTCTGCTGGGGGAAGGGGGAGTAGATTCTTTTAGGGAGTTGATTAGGGCAAAACTGTTTTCAAGATAAAACTAAGATGTCATTTCCCTTTTTTACTTTGTTGACATGTACACTTGATGGTATAAAAGTACCAGCTGTAAAACTGCACGTGCTTTAGCACAAATAATGGCAGTGGCCAAAAAAAAAAACCAAAAAACAAAAAAACCCACCTCTATTAATAGTCACTGTATCGAACACTTGGTACTCATAATTAAAAAAAAAAATTGCCAAGCACAGTGGCTCATGCCTGTAATCCCATCTACTTGGGAGGCTGAGGCAGGTGGATCGCTTGAGCTTGAGTTCAAGGCTGCAATGAGCTATGATCACACCACTGCACTCCAACCTGGGCTGCAATGAGCTATGATCACACCACTGCACTCCAACCTGGGCAACAGAGACCCTGTCTCCAAAAAAAGTGGTGGTTGGGGGGCAGCAATTTTTACTCATACACGTCTTTGACAAAGCAGTACGTGTTAAACCTTGGCCCTTGTACACAGGTCTTTTTTATATTCTCTATGGGAAGTATATGTTAAAGCACCTCTTCCAAGTATGATGGTTGTCTTGATGAAAAGCACTTGTGAGATTGAGATGTAAGCTGACTTAGCCACTTTTCCATGTAACATTATGTCTACTTAAAATGACAAACTACAGTTAGTCTAACTTTGATTTTTGGGAGATCTTTTCTTGCAAATGAACAAAATGAGTCTTGTCACTTCAAGAAAAGCAATTAACAGTGTATTTGTTGCCAATAATAAACTCAAACTTTCAAGAAAAAACGAATTATTTTAATTAAAAAACGTTATTTGGTAACGCGGGTAAATCGCTGTTATTTTTAAATAAATAGTGTTTTAAATCCTCAGTTTTAAACCAAGAAAAAATGAGTTACTTTAAAAATGTCATTTGGTAACAGGGGTAAATCATTGTTATTTTTAAATGAATCCCTGGTTTTAAACTATAAGACTGTAAATATTCACCTACAGAAACAAAAGCTCATTGGAATCTTCAATAATTCTTAAGAGTATAAAGAAGTCCTAAAATAAAAAAATTTTGAGAACTACAGTCTTAAAGTAAATAAGGGAACTTTTATCAAATGCTTGCTTTGTGCCAGGCAGTATGAGAGGTGCTTTATCTATGATTTACATACATTATTCTCACAAAAACCCACTCCAAGGTACTCACTGTTCTCCACAACTGTTCCTAAAATCACTCTGTTCCAGCCACAATAGGGACCTTACTATTCCTTGACCAGGTGGTACCTCAGAGCCTTTGTTCTTGCAGTTCTCACTGTCAGGAATGCTCTGCCCCCAGATCTAAGCATGCTGATTCCTTTTCATCAAACAAATCTCAATGCAGATGTTTCTTCTTCAGGAAGGCCCTCCTGGACATCCTTTTAAAGTAATTCCTAGTACTCTATCACATTAACAATAATATCAATAGCCACAATTTTCTTATTTATATCTATCCTCTACCTCTACTAGAATCTAAACTCCATAATTTTCAGATTAGGGATATATCTGTATGTGAATATAAGTACTTTATACCTGTCCTATGAGATAGGTTGTATTCATAAACATACTCCATTTACCATGGGGAGGCTTTCTGGAATTGGCACTATTCATGAACATCATCCTATTGTCTCTCCTGAGATGCAATCCCCATGTATTACCAGGACTTCTGCCCAAGAATGTAAAGTCTGTGCCATGTATTTGACTTGGGGGATTAGGAAGATGGGATGAAAACCACTCAAGGAGCCTTTAACATGAAAAGTTTTTTTCCCTCCTAATTTACACAAAGCCACTATCTGCCGAGAGGGCAAGTGGCCTTTTTTTTCCTAATTTGGTTAAAATTGAGTAAATGAACTAAATAGTTGCTATTTCCTATCTATGATAAACAACTAATACTAGGAGTATGGGGGCTGATGATTATCATCTCTGTACTCTAAAAGTATCTCTAATAAATTGATCAGTAGACAAATTAATTTACACTGTCATCTTTGGTTTATTGCCAAAAGATCTTTGCTGGAAAATTCATGTGCTACCCATTTAAATGTATAAAAAGCCCAAGTTTATTAAGAATCTGGAAGGATATTTTAAGGAGCTGTTGAAAGTAATAAAAATTTATGTGTCATTTAAAAAGTGGTTCTAACACATAGACCATTACTTTATCTACCCATCCCCTTAAAAGAGGCTTAAACACCAACACAGCACTTAACCACCAAAGGAAGTTCCTGTTTGTTTATATTTGGGGAAAAAAACTGTTTTCTAGAACTGAAAACACATCAACAACAACAAAAAAGGATATTAATGTCAGACTGTAACTAATGGAGAAAACAAAAGAGCTTCTTAAGTGCCACTTCAACCTAAGAAAGAGCAGTTTGGGGCTGGCTGATGAGATATAATGGATCAGTATTATACACAAGCAATGAATAAATAAGATATGATTGTACCCACATTTCATAAATGAAGTCTTTGCTTGACTCTCACCTTTTTGGTACTGCCTTACTTGGACAGCACACAAAATTACAACCCCTTCCCCACCATTTTATATCCTGAGTATCTACTTTATTTTTCTCCATACCATTTATTGCAACAAACTATATATATTTTGCTTATTTATTTACCATCTGTTTACCCCACTCCCAGCATGAGAGTTTACTGAGAGCAGGAATTCTGCTGCATCCTCAATACCATGAGTTCTTGGGCTCAATAAACAAATTAAAGAATGTAGGAGGAAGCTAAGAATCAAAGAGATTAAGTAGCTTGAATAAGTCACACAGACAGGAAATGATAGGGCTGGGAATCTCACAGAGATGCTCAGGTTCCAGAAACTAAGATTTTCCCACACTTAACACACTGCTTTCCACAGATGTTCCTAGTTTATCAACACATTTCTCACCTGCAACAGGATATCACACAGTCTATGGGCTTACTAAGTATTACTTGTATAAATGAAATAAATTTTCCTTAACTACCACAGAAACAGAAGAAATGCTTCTAGCAGCATTTCCCTAAGGAAGAAAATGACAAAGTTTCTATCAAGAAAAGCACTATGCAGTATACCTAAAAAGTTTTAAAGTGGGAGGCTGAGGCAGGTGGATCACGAGGTCAGGAGATCAACACCATCCTGGGAAACACGGTGAAACCCTGTCTCTACTAAAAATACAAAAAATTAGCCAGGCATGCTGGCACACGCCTGTAGTACCAGCTACTCGGGAGACTGAGACAGAACTGTTTGACCCTGGGAGGCAGAGGCTGCAGTGAGCCGAGATCGCATCACTGTACTCCAGCCTGGGCGACAGAGCAAGACTCCACCTCAGAAAAAAAAAAGTGTAAAAGCATTGAGAAGGAATCACAGCTTTTGGTTTTAGGTTCTAGTTCTGGCTGTGCCACAAATTTTGTGGCTGTGAACAAGTAATTTAATCTTTTTGGGCGTTGGTGTCTTCATATTTCAAGTAGAGGGAAGACGTGTGTGGGGGGTATTTATCATAAAAATTCCCTAATATATTTAAAATTATTATGTGTCTATGATTCTTCCCTCTAGAACAAGTTATAAGCAAGCTTATGGCAGTTTTCCAAAGTGCCTAGAACATACCTTACAGATAAGAGATGATAAAATACATAGGCAACACTGATACAGATATTGCTCAAGAAAAGAACTATTTTTCATAGGGCAGTGGTTAAAAGAAAGAGGTTTGAGAATCACAGCTATTTAATGACAAAGAAACATATAAAGTATATTGTATTAGAAAGTAGTTTACAGAATGCTGAGATAAGAGAGTGACTTACTGTGACTTGCATAATCATTCACTTTCCTTGAGAAATCATACTGATTAAATTATTTCTCTTTTGAGACAGTCTTGCTCTGTCACCCAGGCTGCAGTAGCGTGATCCACCGCAACCTCCGCCTCCTGGGTTCAACCGATCCTCTTGCATCAGCTTCCCGGGCAGCTGGAACTACAGGTGTGTGCTACCATGCCCGGCTAATTCTTGTATTTTTGGTAGAAATGGGGTTTCACCATGCTGGCCTGGCTGGTCTCAAACTCCTGACCTCAAGTGATCCACCACACCTGGCTGATACTGATGAAATTCTAATCACCTTTTTTTTCTCAACCTCTTTTTAAATCCCATAGGCTCCAAAACTGTATCCTGATTTTTATCCTCAGTATAAAAATATAAAACCCTACTTGATAATTATATGTAATACAAATATGATTGTTTTTCTAAAATGAAAAATATCAACAAGCAAGTAAGAAATGATCTTTATAAAAGAATATGGGGAAATGCCCTCAATATATTAAGAGGGTTTTTTTTTTTTTTTTTTTTTAAGCCTACAACACTTGGTATTCCCAATAGTCTCCCATCCAAGTACTAACCAGATCCAACCCTGCTTAGCTTCCTAGATGAGATGAGATTGGGTGTTTTCAAGGTGGTATAGCAAATTTTTTTTAAAAAGGATGCAAATATGGAAATAGAAAAGGATAAAAGAATATAGGAGAAAACACATGATGTATTTTTTTTAATGCCTAATGTGATTTAAAGTTTTATATTAATCCATTCTCATGCTGCTAATAAAGACATACCACAGACTGAGTAACTTATAAAGGAAAGAGGTTTGACTCACAGTTCCACATAGCTGGAGTAGCCTCAGGAAACTTACCATCATGGCGGAAGGAGAAGCAAACACCTCCTTCTTCACATGGCGGTGGCAAGGAGAAGCGCCAAGCAAAAGGGGAAAAGTCCCTTATAAAACCATCAGATCTTGTGAGAACTCACTCACTATCGTGAGAACAGCAGCATGGGGGCAACTGCCCCCATGATTCATTCAATTACCTCCCACTGGGTCCCTCCCACAGCACATGGGGATTATGGGAACTACAATTCAAGATGAGATTTGGGTGGGAACACAGTCAAAACATATCAACTTTACCAAAAAAAATCATACAAGACTAAAAGTATATTCTGAAGGTTAAAAATAATGGTTGTGAGACCCACTTTTATTTTCTTCCTTAATTTTTCCTACGTTTTCAAAATGTCTACAATGAATAGACGGTGTTTCATGAAAAAAATTCAAGAAGTTATTTCTTAAATAAAAAGTATTAAATGGTAATGTGGAAAAACAACCAAGGCTGGGTGTGGCAGCTCACGCCTATAATCCCAACACTTTGGGAGGCTGAGGCAGGTGGATCACTTGAGGTCAGGAGTTCAAGACCAGCCTGGCCAACAAGGCAGAATCCTGTCTCTACTAAAAATACAAAAATTAGCCAGGCACAGTTGCACATGCTACTTGAGAGGCTGAAGCATGAGAATCGCTTGAACCTGGGAGGCGGAGGTTGCAGTGAGCCAAGATCACGGTACTGAGCTCCAAGCCTGAGCGACAGAGCAAGACTCTGTCTCAAAAAAAAAGAAAACGACGAAATTGCTGGTGGAAGTATGAAATTCACACAATCACTTCAGAAAACTATCTAATAGCATCTACTAAAGTTATGTGGAATGAATAAATATACAGGGTTGGGTGTATGTGTATGAAGGGAGATACTATTCACGTAACAGAATCCTATAAATTGATTTGAAAAAGAACATTGAACAAAAAGAACAAAATACTGTTATCTTCAACAACATGAAAGAAATTCATAAATACATAAATGAGTAAAGAAGGCAGGTACAAAAGGATACATACTGCAGGTTTCCAGATAAAATAAGGTCTGGTGATAAGACTTAGAACCAGGGTTAAATCTGTGAGAGAATGACAGGAGGGACATAAGGGGGCTTTCTGTACAGTTGGAAATGTCCCTATCTTTGTTGGGGTGATTTTTACATAGGGATATACATATGTGAAATTTCATTGAATTGTATACTTAAGAGTTGTATACTTTACCAATGTAAACTATACCTCAAGTTAAAAAGTTAAAAAAAAAAACAAAAACAGGCTACCATTTGAGACTACTATGTATCACTTAAAATATGTATTCCTTTAACTTCTATGCCTTGCCTCCTCAAGCTCCACATATCAAATGCAATCCTTCTTTTAACTGATAACCTCTAAATACTCTGAAAACATTTTTTTCTCTAAGAATTCTAGCATATTCTCTTTTTACAGCTAAATATCACTAATTTCCTTTAGCTACTCTTCATATTATATATACTAAAAAGTATACATGCCAAGACCATAGTAAAAGATCACATTAAAATATAGTTGGATAGTCCATAAATAACAATGATCACATAAGGGCTAAAATAGCAGTGGATAGAAAGTACTAAAATATCACTGAGGACATAAAGAGATCTTTTTGTGACTAAGAGGGTCCATATGGGTCCCTACATATTTGAGCATAGTTTTGAAGATTACATAAAAGTTCAATTACCAGATTAACTGGCAGGAACCTCACTGAGCAAAGACACTGCTGATTTTAAAAGTTATGGAATAAACAAACAGTATGTTCACTGGTGGTAGACAGTATTTGTAAGTTATAAAACAGGATAAGGCTAAGTGGTAAAAAATCTGAATACAATGCAAAGACTGTAGTTGTACTGCAGATTATTTTCAACCTCTTTTTACTTCAACACACGAACAGAATCTGCTATGTTCCCACCAGTAACAGTGGCTCAAGTAAGCAGTAGAAGAAAGCAGAAAAAAACACTTTAGAATTTCAAGATGATGCTTGAAAAAGCTATTTAGAGTTTTTAATAAGGGGGTGACATGATGAGATCAGTATTTCAGAAAGATCATAGAGGCAATAAGAGGAAAGAGTCTAAACAAGCACAGATATCGGCACACCTAGTTTCACTGTGCCTCGTGGGTACTGAATTTTTTTTGTTTGTTTACAATTTGAAGGTTTGTGGCAACCCGGTGTCAGGCAAGTGTATTGGTGCCACTTTTCTAAACACGTACTTACCTCATGTCCGTGTCACATTTTGGTAATTCTCACAATATTTTAAATTTTTCATTATTACTAGATCTGTTATGGTGATTTGTGATCAGTGATCTGTGATATTACTATTTCAATTGTTTTGGGGTGCCATGAACCATATTCATAGAAGATGGTGAACTTAATTGATAAATGTTTTATATATATATGCTCTGACCACTCCACAAACCGGCAGTTCCCCATCTCTCTCCCTTTCCTGAGGTCTCCCTATTCCCTTAGAAATAACAATATTAAAATTAGACCAATGAATAACCCAGTGAACACACAAATGGTAAGAAAGCAAAGCAGCCTTACTGCGGACATGGAGAAAGTTTTTGTGACCTGGATAGGTCAAACTAGCTGCAACATTCCCTTAAGCCAAAGTCTAATCCAGAGTAAGGTCCCAACTCTCTTCAATTCTATGAAGCCTAAGAGAGGTGAGGAAGCTGCAGAAGAAAAAAGTCTGAAGCCAACAGAAGTCAATTCATGAGGTATAAGGTAAGAAGCAATCTCCATATTATACAACTGCAAGGTGAAGCAGTAAGTGCTGATGGAGAAGCTGCATCTGGAAGATGCAGCTAAAATCACTGATGAAGGTGGCTACAATTAAAAAATAAGAGTTTCACTGTAGACAAAGCAGCTTCTACTGGAAGAAGATGACATGTAGCACTTTTATACCTTGAGAGGAGAAATCAATGCCTGGCTTCAAAGTTTCCACGTACAGGTTGAATCTCTTTTCAGGGGCTAATGCAGCTGGTGACCTTAAGTTTGAAGCCAGTGCTCATTACCCATTCCAAAAATCCTAGATCCCTTAAGAATTACACTAAATCTACTCTGCCAGTGCTCTATAAATGGAACAACAAAGCCTGGATGGCAGCACATCTGTTTACAGCATGTGTTTACAGCACATTGTTTACAGCATGGTTTACTAAATATTTTAAGCCCACTATTAAGACCTATTACTCAGAAAAAAAAGATTCCTTTCAAAATATTACTGCTCACAACAATGAACCTGGTCATCCAAGGGATCTGATGGGAGATGTACCGGATTAATGTTGTTTTCATGCCTGCTAACAAAACATCCATTCTGCAGCTCAAGGAGTAATTTCGACTTTTATGTCTTACTTAAAAAATACATTTTGTAATGCTATAGTTGCCACAGATAGTGATTCCTCTGATGGATCTGGCAAAGTAAATTGAAAGCCTTTTGGAAAGAATTCACTATTCTACATGCTATTAAGAACATTGGTGATTCATGGAAGGAGGTCAAAATATCAACATTAATGGGAGTTCGAAAGTTGATTCCCACCCTCATGGATGACTTTGAGGCATTCAAGACTTCAGTGAAGGAAGTAACTGCAGATGTGGTATAAATGGCAAGAGAACAAGAATTAGAAGTGGAGGCTGAGGATGTGACTGAATTGCTGCAATCTCATGATAAAGCTTGAATAGATAAGGAGTTATTCTCTTCAACAAGCAAAGCAAGTGGTTTCTTGAGAGAGAATCTACTCCTGGTGAAGACACTGTGAACACTATTGAAATAGCAATAAAAGGTTTAGAAAATGACATAAACTTGGTTGATACAGTGGCAAGGTTTGAGAGGATTGACTCCAATTCTGAAAGAAGTTCTACTGGGGGTAAAAATGCTATCAAACAGCATCACATACTACAGAGAAATCTTTCATGAGAGGAAGAGTCAGTTGATGAGGCAAACTTACCTTATTTTATGAAACTGTCACAGCCACTCCAACCTTCAGCAACCACCACCCTGATTAATCAGCAGCCAACATCAAGTCAAGACCCTCCACCAGGCCGGGTGCAGTGGCTCACGCCTGAAATCCTAGCACTTTGGGAGGCTGAGGTGGGCAGATCACAGATCAGGAGTTCGGGACCAGCCTGACCAACATGGTGAAACCCTGTCTCTACTAAAAATACAAAAATTAGTTGGGTGTGATGGCGTGCGCCTGTAATTCCAGCTACTCGGGAGGTGGAGGCAGGAGAATTGCTTGAATCTGGGAGGCAGAGTTTACACTGAGCGGAGATGGTGCCACTGCACTCCAGCCTCAAGTGACAGATCAAGCCCCCGTCAAAAACAAACAAAACCACCCTCCACCAGCAAAAAGACTATGACTGGCTGAAGGTTCACATAATCACCAGCATTTTTTTTTTTTTAGCAATAAAGCATTTTTAAATTAAGGTATGTACTACAGCATTATGATTTTGCAAGATATAATGCTACACTACATTTAATAGACTACGGTATAGCGTAAACACAACTTTCATATGTGCTGAGAAACCAAAAAAATTTGTGTGACTCACTTTTTTGTGGTAGTCTGGAACCCAACACACAATATCTCCAAGGTATACCTGTACTCATATGAAACTGAGGAAGCTTAGGAGAAAATGAGAAAGGTTTAATGAAAGATATGAAGAGTTAAGATGCAAGAAGAAGCCATTCATGAAGACAACCATCACAGATTCAAGGAGCAGATTGGGAAAAGAAAGATGACAACTTTGTTTGTTTTGGATACGCTGAATTTATAGGTGTCTGTATATGTATCTAACCATACAGATCTGGAGCTGTGAAAATAAATGTGGGAGGAAAATGTCAATTTGGGAATTATCTGCATTGAGGTAATAAAACAATGGGACTTGAAATCATTCAGGGAAAGAGTGTAGAGAAGTGATTTTGAAAACAGGAAAGGGTTAAGATTAAATTATGATTAGGATATTCTGCTTGGAAAACAGACATTTGTGATACCTTAGTCAGTAAACAGCTAAAAATAGAAAGTTCAAGACACCATTTAGTACAGAAGACAAATACAAAAATAGATGATTAAGACAATTACAGATATGTCCACTGTTTTTTATGAGAGCTGAGAAAAGAGAACTAAGAAAGAATGGCGGTTGTCAGGGAATATTTCCTGGAGGTGACTCATATACTTGAGTTTAGTGTAAGAACAAGTGAAAAACAGGTCTGGTATATACAGACGCAAAGCCAAATACTGTGAGGTAAACAAGATCCAGAAGAGGGTCTTATCTGCCATCTTTTGCGTAATCCTTTGACACTGAAGATAAAAGACTTTCACGACAAATTGTGAATTTTGAAAGTTTCTCCATTTGAAGAAGGTGATTACACTGGCTCTTTGAAAGACATTAAAACACAGAAATAGCTATTCTCCAATAAATGAAACACTGTTAATTTTGATTTTAAATGTATATACTTATAAGTCGACATAAGAAACACCAACAAAATACCAATACCAAAAGCAATTAATGTTAAATCTGCTTGTTCTTTTGTTTATATGATTTTGAAATATTTTAATATAAATTCAATGCTAAAAGCACTGCCACAAAATATACATCATACATCAATCTCAAGTTAGTGGTGTAAATTGTTCAAACTGTTGTCCAAAACATTTAGAAAGTCCATACAAGAAACTGGCAAAGCACGCCCATAAAAATATTGTTGTCAAGAGAATCAAAAGCTAACACATGTAGCACATTAAGAAACACATGACTTGCTGACTTAAATTTCTGACTAAATTTGGTCAGTTTATTGAACCATATAAGGAAAGAAGCAGAAGGGCTCAAATACACTTTCAAAATCTTATCTGACATGGTTTACCTTCAAGTTTTTCTTGAATGTACATGCAGAAGAATTAGCAATAATAAATGGCTGTATAAAGACACTTCTGTCATTTAATTCTAGGTACAGGCAGCTTTGTCAACCTGAGTTGTAAACTAATTCAAGTACATAAAACTTTTGTTTTTATTGTTCCACACGTGTTCATAAGGAAAAAATTGAGAAGCCTGCTAACAAAGAGTTAACAAGGTGTTTATACAATGCTCAAAGCAGACAGAGTCCATGACTTAAAGACAGATCTTGAGACATGTGTAGCTTGAAAAAACATTAAATTTCATTCCTAAAATAGATCAAGACAAGTATGTTTAAGCAAACATAATTAAATTGAGTAAACTTGCCATCACAAAACAAGTAGCATTTGAAATAAATTCTAACATTGTTATATTCTTCTTCTTGAAAGTATTTTTGTTAAAAGTACAAACTCTAGAGCCAGACTGTCTGGAATTAATCAAGTTCTGCCATTTACTGGTTGGGTGTTCTTGGGTAAACTCCCTAACTTGTGCGTAACAGTCTCCTCCTGAAAATGAGGATAATAATAGAACCCGCTACCTCAAAAGTTTACTATGAGAAACATATGAATATATACAGCGCACAAAGTAGTACCCGTCAAAAAGTTAACCACTATTGTTTATATAAATAGTCCATGCTAATTCTTCCCCATTTCAATTATTTTCTCCTTTTTTATATTACTATTCTAGAATACATTTTCATCCCACTATAAATTATGAAACAATTAAATGGCAAAGAATTGTCAAATATTACTTTTAGTGCCACTTTTGGTAAAAGTCCCACTTGCCAAAAGTTTCTAAAAGGATAGTTAAGTTTTAAAAGATGCCCTAAGAAAATCTTAGGGATTACAAACATCCTTCAAACAAACTTTATGCAAACTCATTCATATGATTCAGAAGAGCAAAGCAAAAGAAAAGAGTTATATAAATGTAATTATAACAATTTAGGTGAAAATGAAATTATAGTAAATTGCCCGAAATGCTTGCAAATTTGTGCCTAATCATTAGCAACAGCTAATTATTGATAGGTAATAGGCAAATTAGTTTGAATTACTTTGAATACGGAAGTTCTCTTGGTCAATTTCTTCTTCACAGAAACAATTCCCTTTTTTTGTTTGTTTTTTGTTACAGATAGTGTCTCACTATGTTGCCCAGGCTGGTCTAGAACTCCTGGCCTCAAGCAATCCTCTTGCTTCGGCCTCCCAAAGTGCTGGCATTACAGGTGTGAGCCACCACATTCAGCCAAACAGAAACAATTCTTTATGACTCTTAGGACAAATTCAACTAGTACAAGCAGAAATCTGTGTATATACTAGAAAATGTTTCATGCCCCAAGCATTCAGGGCGACATAAATGTCAATATGTTTAAAGAGGAACTGAATTGGATACTGTCCAAGCAATGTTTTTGTTCTATTTTCTAGAAAAATGAAGCAGGACATTTCAAAGAAGGAATTATGGATGTGGTTTACATAAGAAAGACAAAGAAAAACTCCAAGCAGTACTCCTATACTAAATAATAATAATAAAAAAAAACCCTAGCTCTTGCATTAAAATACTGGCAAATGAAAAATCAAGTACAATTTTAGGAGGCCATCTATATTTAGTTATGAAAACAAAGAGTCCAGCATTGCATTTAAATTGACCTTAACCTTTCTACTATCTCAGGTGTGAAAATCTAGATGTAAAAACAGAAATCTGTACACATAATAAGTTAAATATTCACATGAGATTCAAATGACAAGATGACTGGAACAAGAAATCCAAAACATACACAATGGCTATACCATAGAGAACTCTTCATTTGGACAAACAAAAGTTGAGGCCTATGTATAGTATCCTAGAGTAATTATAAAAGAATAATGTCTGACAAGAGAGATCATAGCATATACTTGTTGACTGAATGAACTAGACATAGCAAATACAGGATATAAAAAAATCTGACAAAAACAATTCAAGACAAAAAACCCACAAAAATTTCTAAAGAAAAAGTAATTTAATTACTGTATAAACATTCATTCAACAAATACTATATATTGGAATGAGAATGCCAAAAACTAGAAACCATAAATATCCAAAGATTAAAATATGCTCTTTATCTATTCTTGTTACATAGCTCTGTTATTTCCTTTACTGATAAAAATCTATAAAGCAGTACATTGAACCTAGATTTTTAGAAGCCAACACTTTTATTTGGGGACTTAGTAAGGGAATAGCATTTCTTCTGAAGTTTAGTCATTACGGATACAAAATAAATTGAACTTCAGGGTCATTCTTTCATCAATAATTTTTACTGATTGCCTGCCACATATAACGTAATGCAGTGAGTAATTCATTTTGGTAGATACAAAGACCAACACTAGAGGGCATATTTTCCTTGCTTCCTTTGTGCACAATGCCTAGCATACAGCAAATACATAATACATATGTAGTGAATCAAAATACTAACTTCTTAAATGAGTAGGCATTTATGACCTACGGTGTGTATGTATACATAAAACTGTATTAAGTACCGTGTAAAATATGCTGACTTTATTAGTATTTTATGTATTTCCAGTCTTCTCCTGGCTAGATTATAGTTCCTTAAGATAGAAACTGCCTTACACATTCCATAATTCCTTACAGTGCTATTTCAATAAATTTTTGTTGATGAGCTAAAATGTACAATCTTGTCCACAGGATGCCCAACTAGGAAAAAAAGATAAGCAAGTAAGTAGAAAAATGCTATGAAATTTAACAGTGATAGAGTAAAATAAAGGAAAACTCAATATGTGAATGGAAATAAGTTAAAGAAAACTTTTTGGAGAAAATAAATGTTACGCAGGTCTCATTACTGTCTGAGCTCTGGAGATAAGGTGGAAGCCAGATACAGAGAAAGGTTTCCTTGCTGAATTCTATCGTTTATCAGATGTGGTTCACAAACTGAGCTAGAGGGGTTTAATCAATAAATACACTCAATAAATATACTAATGCAAAAATTTTAGTTTCAGGGAAACAAATAAAAGCTTCTACTTACTATTTACTTAAAAAACAAGTTACAGAAGAATACTCATACTATGATACAATTCTTGCTGTTGAAATGTCTAATGAAAAGTCTGGAAGAATACACACCAAAGCATTAATTAACACTTTAATTTAACACTTTAAGCCTTAAAGTTACTGAGTTATTTCCCAAAAGCGTCTCTATAGTAAGGACATAAAATTGTTGCTGTCTTCCAAAACAAAACATTAACACAGTTAATACACAGTTGTTAACTGTTTCTGGATGAATCAGTGTTCAGCAAAACAAGTGGGCCATAAAGAGAAGAGACTAATAATTCAACAATTATTTACTGAGTGTCCGCTATAGCCAGACACTATGCTGGCTGGTAGGAATACAATGGTTAAGTATACAGACCAGATATCTGAATTCATACAGCTTAGAGTCCAGTAGCAAGACACGTAACTAAACACACAACAACAAAAAAAGCTATGACAAACGCTACGAATTTAACTAAAGTACTTAACCAATATTTAGGGGAGAGGAGAAATCAAAATCTCTGAAGGTGGTGCCCAGAAATTTCCTCTTTAAAGAAGTTGCCCATCTAACTTGTAAAATACATTAGGTTGTGAACTACTGATACCCACAGTAACCAAAACTAGAGGAATAAATAACATGGCACAAGCAGCATACATAAAATGTGATCAGAGAAGCTATGTCAGAACCCAGAGGGCATGAGTATTTAACAAAGGGGAAACAACAGAGGGTTGAGAAGCAGTAGCTTGAAAAGGCAGGAGGGAAAGAAAGAAAGTAAATGTAGTTACATAGAAGCAAGGGGAAAATGGAAAATAGAATTATAAGGAGTTAAGTACTTCCTAGTAAAAATGGCAGAGTGAAGCCACATTTTACAGAATCTATCTCCTAAATAAACACTAACCCTTACTTACATAACACTTTGATATGTGCCAGGGAACGGTTCCAGGTAGTTTACATATACTAATTCATTTAATCTTCACAACAACCCAGTATGTAAGAACTATTACGACCATTTAACAGATGATAACTGGCAAAATTCAGGTTTTAATCCAGCAGTCTGGTTTCAGCATCTGTGCCCCTAACCAATAGGCTACACACAACTAAACAACAGCAGCAAAAGGTAAAATAACACCACAAAACAATTTGGTCCTATCTATCAAAATTTCAAATGCACATATTCCTTGACACTGCAATTTCATTCTAGGAATTTATTCTGTACATACAATCACACATGTGCAAAATGCCATGTACAGAATTATTTGCTAAGTTCTGGTAAGCGTAAAACTGGAAAGAATTTAAATGTCCATCAATAAAGAACTAGTTTATGGACTAACATGAAACATATTCCTGGATATTTTGCAAAGTGAAAAGAACAAATGTAAAACATGAGTCATCTCTGATCATACTGTTGTTATATTTTGTGTGTGTATTTGTTCACATATTAAAAAGATGCAGAATAAACACTATGGCAACTGTGACAGAACATGTCCAGTTCAACCGAAGGCCCTATAAGGTAGTAGGAAATAGAGCCCTAGTAAATGAATGTCACAGCAAGGAATGGCCTACATCGTAATATGTAGAAGAGGAAGCTGATGGGCTCTCCCTTTGCTTCTTTCTCCACCAGCCTAGTGATAGAAAAGACAACAAAAGCGAGCCACAATGACCACCAACACATGAGGTAGGGAGACACTGACTAGGAAATAGTATCTCCCACATCCCTGTATCTTTATCTGGTTTACAACATTTGTACTGTTTGCTTGCTATTTTGATACAATTCTGTACTGGGTCTAAACTTTTCTTGCCAATCCTTAAATACAAATCAGCCCTCTGTAGTCTAACCTAATTCAGCAACTATGAACAACACATACTACAGGAAGAAAAAATAAAAAAGAAATGGGGGCTGGGGGTTAATGTGTCTTGGTCTGTTTGTGCTGCTATTATTTTTAAAATATCATAAACTGGGTGACTTATAAGCAGCAAACATTTATTTCATAATTTTGGAGTCAGAAGTCCAAGATCAAGGCACTGGCAGATTCCATGGCCAGTGAAGGTCTGCTTGCTGACTCATACATGTATACTCACGTGGTGGAAGGGCAAGCAGCTCCCTTGGGCCTCTTTTATAAGAGCACTAATTTCAATTTAAAAGGGTTCTGCCCTCATGACAACCATCTCCCAAAGGTCCCATCTTCTAATACCATCACCTTGGGGTAAGGATTCCAAGATATGAATTTTTAGGCATGACAGAAATATTCAGACCATAGCAGTGTATCAGCATGTAAAACTTCAGATAGAGACAGCTGTGTGAGGACATAACTTGACAAACCAAAGGAAATGCCCTACGTTTTGAGGCTGCTTAACAACACTGAAAAAATAAGAGATCATAGGTGGATGATAAATCTTATTTAACAATAAAATCCAGTCAAAAGAACAAAATAAACTCAGAATTCAAAACAGGATGGTTGAAAAACTCATACAAAGTAAATTAGACAGGATTTAAATATCATACATTCTAATGAGGTAGAAATAGTAACATGGCTAACAAAATGAGATGAAGACTAAAACGGATGAGTGCTGACTTCCTCATCTTCCCCAGTAAGCAACCAATTCAGTATGTCTAAAACTGAAATGTAGTTAAAAATTATCCTACACAAAAATATCCACTGAAATGTTTTCAGACCTATCTTCTAAATCTTAAAGAAATCTTTAAGAAAATACTCTCTCCAGTTGTAAAGAAAAATTTATCTAAAATTTAATCATTACTTCAGTCTTTTAACATTTTTTAATTAAAATAAGCATATGTAATATGCATCCTTTTTAACAAAAGTATATCAAAGGATTTGTATAAAGAGATTCTGAAAAGATGCTTTCTAATTAAATTATGGTTAGTTATGGACAATCAACATTCATTGAACAACTTACTTTTTAGCACAAAGCACGGAGGCCTAGCTCAAAACTTTTTTAAAAGAGAGCCAAACCTTGCCTGCAATAAACTCATAGGCCATCAGACATAAGCCAACACATAAATTTCTAATATTAACTCTCTAATCTCAAATTCTCCTTACTCCAGTATACATGGATAACTTCGGAAACCTCAAGAATACATACACACACACACACACACACACACACTCTCTCTCTCTCTCTCTCTAATTGAGAAAAAGGGGAAAGGTCTTGGAAGAGAAGGGAAATTTTTCTTGACATGCCATGACATGGAAAGAAAAAAAAAGTTGGAGGGCAGGGGGGGAACTACATTCCTGAATCCTTTTCAGAAAGGAAAGAGCAAAGATATGTCTAAGACAGACTGAGAACCTAGTAATTGTTCAGCTTTATTCAGATATGTTTTTAAAAAAATAAAAAATGAAGTTAAGAATATATAATTCTGGGTCCTGGGGATGATGAAGGATTGAAAAATGTTATTTGATTATCTTAACTAAGTAATATTTTCCACTTTAGACAACCAAGTTACTCTGCATTTCTAGGACCACTGATGAGGGGAGTTGAGGAAACAGGAGTTAATACTTCAAAGTCACAAAACAAGAGGGGCACTGAACATTTAGATGGAGGGCAGTGGGGAAAGAAGCAAAGATAAAATTGATTCAAGTATCTTGTTGAATAGTGAGAAAGGGAGATAACAAGCAGCTCTTAACAAGGCATAATAGGAACCAACTGCTAAGTACATAGCAATATACACTGAAGAACGTAAAATACCACAAATACTACATTACTTTAGTTTGCTTATAGTAGGTAGCCTCTAAGGTAGCAATGATCACTAACTACTTCATGGTAGTGACACACTTGTGTAACTGCTTCCCCTAGACTGGGTGACTTGTTTCTTACAAACTTAATGAGACAGAAGTAATAAGATGTCACTTCTGAGATTAGGTTATAAAAACACCATGGCTTCCATCCTGGCATGCACCCTCCTCTCTTGCTCTCTCCTGGATCACCCACAACCTGGGATAAGCCAAATGCCGTGCTGGAAGGCAGCCGTGTTGAGGACACATGTGGCAAGGAAGCAAGGCCTGCCAATAACATAAGTGAACTTGGAAGCAGATCCCTACCCTACCCTACCCAAGCCTTCAGATGAGATGGCAGTCCCAGCCAATAGCTTGAGGAAAATCTCATGAGAAACCTTTAGTCAGAAGCACCCAGCTAAGTCATATCCATTCCTGAGCCACAGAAAGTGTGAGCTAATGTTTGGTATTTTAAGTTTGGGGGTAATTTATTACACAGTGATAACTAACGGCCACACTGTTGGATTCTGATGAATGTATATTCATACCAGTCTTCACTGCTTAAGCTTACATGTGTCGAAACATTATGTTCCCTTCTGCAACTTATAATATCTGTCTTTTCTCCTGAATTTTCACCCTTCTTAAATGTCATCAAGAGTTACCCAGACTTAGTAGACTTAGTCCTATCTCTCCACTTCCACAGATTCAAAGCTCTAGTAACACTAGACTACCTTCCACTTCTTAAACATGCCCAAACAATCTGAAATTATAACTTGAGAACCAATAAATAATAATTGTCTGATGTGGCAGTACTCATGATTAACAAGTAAAAACCATACAAAACAACAGTCTAATCAGAGTTATTCTAATAAATAATAAAATTATGATTCCTTTAATATTTACTTTTGAGGAGACAGGGCAAATAGCAATAATTTTTTTAAAAAAGAAATGTCAGCTTTTATACATTTGCATTGAGGGAAACAATATAAATTTTCTATTGCATAATTCATTCAATCGTTTTCTTCGATGCTAGTACTTTTACATTTAAAGATAAAGTTTTAACACCCCTTCAAAGCAGATCACTATCCTGTCAAAAGGGGAAGTAATAGGGCAGAAATAAGAACACCTACATTTTCAATCTGCCTCCTGCAACAACTGTCAGTATGGAGCCCTTATGAGAGTAAAGTTATTTAAAAAAAAAAAATTATCACAGTATTTCCCAAACTGTTTCCATGAAACTACTGAACTGAAAATGTTAATAAATGCTCTTTGAGGTCAGGCGCAATGGCTCACCTCTATAATCCCAGTACTTTGGAAGGCCAAAGTGGGCGGATCACTTGAGGTCAAGAGTTCAAGACCAGTCTGGCCAACATGGTGAAACTCCATCTCGACTACAAATACAAAAATTAGCTGGGGGTGGTGGCGAACGCCTGTAATCCCAGCTATTCAGGAGGCTGAGGCAGGAGAACTACTTGAACCCAGGAGGTAGAGGTTGCCATGAGCTGAGATTGCGCCATTGTACTCCCAGCCTGGGCGACAAGAGCAAGACTCTGTCTCAAAAAAAAGGAATTAATTACAGTAGTTTAGGACTTTATAACTTCACTGGAGGAAGACAAAGGGTGCCCTGAGTAATGGATGACACATTGTTAGACTCTACAGATTTCTCCTCAATTTAGTCTTCTTTTACACCTTAAGCCTTTAAATTTCTAATGTCTTCTCCAGCCTATGTTAATGTAGCTAAGGTTAAATAACTCCCTCCCACCATTTTCTGTGATATTATGAACATAACTGTCCTAACATACTTTAAAAATTGTATAATTATCTACTCGTATGTACTATTTTTACATTCATCCCTTTTCTCCCCCTTCTGCCTCCACTACACTATGGGCTCTCAAAAGCCAGAACGCATCTTAGTTGTTACTATATGTACAGTATCTAGAACACACTAGACAGTAATCAAATGCTGAAGGAAAGAAACCTACAAGTATGATTGAGCTTCATTAGTAGGACTAGGAAATAGTTTGCCAATACTTTGTCGCCTGTAAATCACTGTTCAGAGAAATGTTTCTGTATCATAGCTGACTTACTACAGGAGAATAGATACATTGTAAAAACCTTTTCCAATTTTCTGTTGTTAAACGGGTAAATAACACTTTCCTTTTTCCTACATGAAAAATGTGTAACTGATACTAAAAATTTTCTACAAACCATTAAACCATCTTGGAGTTAAATGTATAAGTAGGTGATACTCATGACCACTCAGAAAAATCATATTCTTCAAGGCAAAAAGATAACTGTACTTAGAGCTAAATAAGAATATACCAGAGTAGAAATAAGTTATCCTAGCATCCCTTTGTCACTTATCATCGCTGCTCCTTAATGTTCGCATCATTATCACCTGTGACCTCTATTCAGGTAGCAGGAGTTCTATGGCAGGAAGATTCCAAAGAAGTAATAATTTTGCTTTCACCTTCCCTAGTATATGCCATCAATCAAACCTACACTTCCTCGTTACACCATATGAAGATCTAACCCCTCTCCACCCTTATAGTGACATAAAATAATGAGAGACTGCTTTTCAGTTTCCTTTAAGAAATTACATAACCAATAGCATATAATGTTCTGTTAAAATAACATTAGCACTGTACCATAAAACTACTGCCACAAAAAGAATTCCTCCCTCTAGGAAGACACACTACTAATGCACAGAAGGTTCTTAGTAATTTAACTACTGTGGTAATAAAGATAGGCAAAAAGACAGAACTGAAGCCAAAAGTAAAAGCCAGCTAGTTGATTTTTTTCTTTTCTTTCTTTTTTGGAGTGGTGCCTTGCATTTCACTGGAAACCTAAAAACTAAGTCTTGACCATATAAGGCTTTGGGATTCCCATGGCTGGAAAGATCAAGGAAAAAGTCAAATCTAATAATCTTAAAATACATGCAGACAGGTATCACCCGAGGATTCATATTTTTAAATTCTAGTTTCACTTAAACATAGATCCGAAAATGTTCCTATAAAATATGATCAAATTCACAAAAAGGAGTATATATAAATCGTTGATATTGCCTTTAAAAAAGTCTTTTAATGGAAATCTTCCCAAAATCTATCACACACTCCTTTGTCATTTTAAACAAATACAAAAATATGATTTAACTTTTTTCTATTAACTCATTATTGCATCAGTTATTACACTCTCCTGTTACACAACAATGTCCTTATAGCCAATAGTTTATGTAGCTAAAATACCTAATACGCTTTCTGGGAATTATGTTTGCTTTTAACAGGTTGTCTGTCTTTCATTTTGCTTTCAGCTGTCTCCTCTTAAAACTATCTGACAACCTTTTTATCTTCCATACTAATTTGCAACTCTTAATTTGCCAAAAAAAATTTTAAAGAGCCTAAAATAAGAGTACAAAAAAATCATGTGAGAACTTCTCCTTAGTAAAATAAAAGTCCTTATGCTTACGTGTGTGGATTCTGCAACCTGTGTGTCAGTTCTATGAGTGATGATTATTTCCCAGATATTTTTAAGTCATAAAGTTTCCAATATGGGGGGGAAAGTTTATTAGAGAAATTATGCCCTGTAATATGTAGAGGGCTAGCCTATAAGCAAGTAATGTCAAAACTGACTACTGCTGAAAAAAAGAAAGCTAATATTATTGGCAATGTTTTCTTCACATGGAGATAATTAAAAAGAGCAATCACATGAAGCAACTCCTGCAGATAATTTCAGGGCTCCTGGAACAAAAACAGAAAAACAAAAAAACAAAAAAACAGGAGCAACTCTAAGAAAATGTAGAAAGATTATATGCTAATACTTTATCTTTGCATTATTTACATTTTATTTACAACTCTGACTGCTCATGACTTCAAAATTAAAATAAACTAGTAAACCACTGTACGATGTAATTTTTAAGTACTATAGAACCAAAAAAGGGGAAGGAAATAGAAGCAGCTCAGCTTACAAAACTTAGCAATGTATAAAGCTCAATGGAATAGTTATGTCTGATCCAAATGGAACACTATTTTCTGATACAGCTATTTCATGTTAAGAGAACAGACTGTATACATAAGACATAAAGGTACACCCCAAACCTCTATTTTGTTACAGTAATAAACTTCCTCTTCCAGAAAACCACAGTTTGACTTCAATGCCCTTCACCAGAACTGCTACACTGTTCAGATTTTGTCAACAATTACTATCATCTGTAAGGTACTATATGCTGGGAATACAAAAAAATCAATCATGACTAATACAGACCCTTATATTAAATATATGATTTTAACAGACTCAATGTGAAAACAAAATAATACAGTAAATGCTGTATTTTGTAGGCGCTCAGAGATTAGCGAGTAGTCTAAGTAGGAAAAAGGTTTCTAGGAGAAACCTGATCTATGTCGTTAAGGATAAAGAAATGGTGAAGGTTAAAACAATTTTTTTTTAAAGAGTAGTAGTATATCAAATAGAGAGCATTTAATATTGCTGAAGGGTCATAAAGTACTAGAAAGAATTGTAGGTGATTAGAGAGAATTAAGGAGAGATAAGAAAGAGGGGTTGTGACTGGCCTTATAAACCATGCTAGGAGGACCGAAATGTATTCTGGTACAACAGAATTTTTCAAATATGAGTAACATAAGACCTTTCTAAAATGAAAAAAAATTCCCAGACATCCCTAATATTGACTAGAATTATTTTTGTTACAAAGTTATTTAAATAGCTAATAACATAAACCTAGACCTTTATATATGTTTCAGTGCACATCTAAACCAAAATAAATTTTATTTATTTATTTTTTATTTTTGAGACAGGGTCTCACTTTCGTCACTCAGGCTGGAGTGCAGTGGCTTGAACATAGCTCACTGCAGCCTCAACTTCCCGGGCTCAGGTGATTCTTCCACCTCAGCCTCCCAAGCATCTGCGACCACAGATGTGCCACCTTGCCCAGTTGAGTTTTGTATTTTTTTGTAGAGACAGGTGTTCGCCACATTGTCCAGGCTGGTCTCAAACTCCTGGACTTAAGCGATGCTCCTGTCTCAGCCCTCCAAAGTGCTGAGATTAAGGCATAAGCCACTGAGGCCAGCCCAAAATAAATTTATACATTTTCTTGCCATTTTCTCTTTAGTTCGTAAAGGGGTGAGTGATGCCACTTCACCGGGAATTGGCTCCCACTTATTGCAAAGATGATTTAAATCCATCTTGATCTTTCCTCATTTGCCTATGACAATAAACCTATTCTATTTGGCACCAACTCACAGGATAAATGCAACTGTATGCAACTGAAATTAAGAAGTAGTATATCAATTCTAAAATAGCAATTCATCTTGTTCATCTATCTAGCTATCCATGCTCATATAGTTTAGATTACCCTCATAGCAAAAATTCAAAAATTAAAACATTCTGGTTGAGGTAGAGATTAAGAAGTTTCAAGAAGGCTTCCTAAAGACTTCCCAAGAACGATCCAGCAACCCCATTGCTGGGTCTATACCCCAAAGAAAACAAATTGTTCTATGAAAAAGACACACGTACTTGCATGTCTATTGCTGCACTATGCACAACTGCAAAGACATGGAATCAACCTAGGTACCCGTTAATGATGGACTGGGTAAAGAAAACGTGGTATTAAACATAAACACCATGGAATTCCAGAGAGCCATAAAAAATAACGAAATCATATCTTCTGCAGTAACATGGATGCAGGATGCTGGTGAAGGCCATTATCCTAATTGAATTAACACAGGAACAGAAAACCAAATACCGTAAGTTCTAAATTATAAGTGTGACCTAAATATTGGGTACTGTATTCATGGACATAGGATGGCAACAATAGACAGTAGGGAGTCAGGGAGGGAACAAGGGAGAGTGGGAAGAATTGAAAAACTGTTGGGTACTTTGCTCAGTAGCTGGGTAATAGATACATCACATAATATACCCAGGTAACAAACCTGCATGTGTACCCTCTAAATCTAAAATAAAAGCTGAAAAAGAGGAAAAAGAAAATCAGGTTACCAAAAAGTAAAACAAAGCAAAAGAAAAAAAACAACAAGCCTCCTAAGTTCCAGGTTTATGTGATCAAGTGGAGGATGATGCCAATACTTCCAAATGTTTCACTGTGAAGACCTCAGAACTCTGAAATTCGGCAGAGAAGAGCATGGTTCCATATCCTGCATCTCCTCCACCCTTTTTAAACTGAATCTTCTTTTGTCCTCACTGTGAATTCCTGATTCTTGACTCATTCCAACTCTTCCAGTCCACCACCATTCACAGGCTTTACTTGCCTCCTCTCTACTTTAACTACAGATTCACTGCACCTCAGGATTCTTGGTAACCCTTGCCAATCTCTAGGACTGAATAACACCATTAATTTGCTCTCTGTTCTCCCACACAGATGCTGTCAAACAATGCTAGAAGAATTTAGAAACTATGTGGATTTGGTCCTCAATGAATTCACACTAAACTCAGTGTAATACTCTACCAGCAGGTATTTTTTAAATGTCTACTGCCAGAATTCCTAACACATTCTATTTATCACCTCAAATCTCTGAGAGTTGCCTTAAGATCTCATCGATATCAAATCCCACTGATCCACAATCCCACTTCTAATAAATATCCAATAGCTGGCCGGGCGCAGTGACTCATGCCTGTCATCCTAGCACTCTGGGAGGCTGAGATGGGTGGACTGCCTGAGCTCAGGAGTTCAAGACTAGCCTGGGCAACATGGTGAAACCCTGTCTCTATTAAAATACAAAAAAAAAAAAAAATTAGCCAGGCATGGCGGTGTGCACCTATAGTCCCAGCTACTCGGGAGGCTGAGGCAGGAGAATTGCTTGAACCCGGGAGGCGGAGGTTGCAGTGTGCCGAGATGGTGCCACGGCACTCCAGCCTGGAGACTGAGTGAGACTCCATCTCAAAAAACAAATAAATATCCAATAGCTATACCCTTACACTGTCAAGAAAATGGAAATGGTCAATGACTATTATCTAAAGATTTCATGCTTTCCACATAAGTTTTTACAGTTTCACACTCCTCATCTTCCTTCCCTTTGGTGTGAAGGAAGAAACAGTCTACCACTCAAAAACTGAACTTCTAATGATGTCTTATGCAAGTGCCTTCTACTTTTCCATCTTCACGTTGCAATATTTTGTCCTGTACTTTAGCCAAACAAAACTAATCACTAGTCCAATTCTTAACCTGGTATTTCTTCTATTGCTACTCCCTTCTCCTATAATGCCTTTCCGACATCTCTGCCTATACCAACTCACACCCTCCCTCAACTAAAACAAATTTTTTCCATCCCTCTATATCCTAAGAGTTACTTAAATAAAAACATTTTTTAAATTTCCTTATGCTACCTTCCATATATATACTATTCCTCTTTTCTTTCACATTTTATTGTATGAAAATGTTCAAACATACAGAAAAGTTGAAAGAATTTTATGGTAAACACCTATATAATCACCATCTAGATTCTACTATCAACATGCTACTACTTGCTCAGCACATTTACCTATCCACAGTCATTTCTTTACACATTAACACAGTTACTTTGAAAGTACCAAAGAAGTAAAACTGTAGAGTATACTTCTCCCTAAATAATTCAGCATGTTTGTCATTAAGTAGAGTTCAATATATTTCATTTTCTTTTGATGCAAAATTTAGATACAATGAAATGCAGAGATCTTAAATACATATATTCACTGTGTCTTACCAATGCATAGACCAGTCCACACAAGTTAACCTGTATCGAGATTTAGAACACACCATTACTACAGAAAATTTTCGCATGTCCCTTTCTGGTCTATCTCTCCCATTCAGAGTCAACTACAGTTCTGGGGTTTTTTTTCCACCACAATAAATAAGACGAGTGGCCATTCTAAAACTTCATGTAAATGGAATCTTCGAATGTATCTTTATTTTGTGAAAGGCTTCTTTTAGCAAAATTTTTATGAGATTCATTCATGTTGTTGTGGTTATCAAATAGTTCATTCCCTTTTATTGCTGCATAAATATTCCCTTGTATATCTATACCATAGATCATCCACTCCACCACTGATAAATACCTGGGCTATTTCTAGTTTTTGACTACTAAGAATGAAGTTGCTATGACTTCATTATTAGACTTATTCATATGAGTAAGTCTTCTTAGAACATATGTTTTCTTTTTCTCTTGGGTAAACATAAGGAGTGGAATTTCTCAGTAAGTATACGCTGACTTTTATAAGAAAATGCCAAACATCTTTACAAAGCAATTGTACCAATTTACATCACCAACAATGAGAGTTCCAATTGTGCCACACCATCGCAGGCATTTCATGATGCTCACATGAAAGGTTTTTTCATTTTGGCCTTTCTGATTGGTGTAACATCTCCCCTTTTTTGAATATAATAGGCATTGTGTTGTACCATTCATGTTATTTTGCATATTATTCATGTATCTGTCTTGTCTGTATTAAACTATATGCTTCCTGAAGTTATGAATTGTGTATCAACTATCCTTTCCCTCCTGCAATATTTATAGCAGAGTGCTTTGCACCTGCTAGAACAATAAATATAACTTTCATTCAATTGTTCAATAAAACTTCTTTGCCTTTCCTGTTTGGATAAGCCAGGGCAAAAAAATTCAAAACGCAGATCTGTGAAATAAGGTAACAGAAAATGAAGAGTTAGTAATAGCCCTCCAATTTTATCCTAGTCTTCTGCTAAATTACAAAACATCCTTAAAACCATTTATTATGCTGTCTATCCTATAAAGATGTCATATCTAGACACATGCATATAGAAACATACAGAGGCAGAAAATAAGCTCCATGTAAACTCCACCAGTGCAGGGATTTTTGTCTGCTTTGTGAATTCATTGACGGATTCCAGGGTCCACCACGTAATAGGCACACAAAATTTGTTGAATAAACACACACAAAATACACATTTCCATAAATGTGCCTTTGAAACAAATGGCAGGGAATTTAAATCATGAACAAAGCTTTTTAAGGCTATAGCTTTAACATCCTTAAACCTAATACTCATGAACATATCCCTTCGGATATACATTTCAGTTTCTGTCCAGGATTTTAAAGTATTTCCCAAGGTGTATCTTCACACCATCGGAATGGTAATTCTCTGTAATGTAATTACCTGACTTTGGGATGTATACACAATGAATTTTAAGAGAAGGAGAAGGCTCCTAAATAGTCACCCCAGATGTACCAAAATCAACGCAGCAATCAATGACATGTCATAAACCATAGTACAGAAGGATTGTCTATCTATTAAAAATCTCAGTTTAACTATTCATCTGGGTATCTATGCACCAAATAAATCAGGAGAATTTCAAGTGTCCATTCTCTTCAAGGCCCTAAGATGAAGTCCTTGAAACAGGTTACTACAAAGAGAATCCTTCACACCATTAAACTTTTCCTGAATATCTAGCAATCAGTGTTCTAGGTACTACGTTAGGTGCTAAGGCTATAAAGATGAAATGAAGAAACCTATATTTTGGTGGAAGGAACAGTTAAGCAAATAAACAATTACAGAGCCATTACAGAAATATGTAAGAATGTAAGAACACACAATAGAGGGCTCTAGATCAGGAACCAATTAGGATAAGCTTTTTGGCAGAAGTAACTGTTTGAGATGCCTGATCACATGAGCTAGCAAAGTAAGGATCAATTCCAAAGGAAAATTTTGGTAGTAATCAAGCTCAAACACCAGTTTTCTCCAGACCAGCCGATCCCTTTCAGGAGGGCTCCTTTGACTACTGAAGGGCATCTGAGTTGTTTTCAGTTCTTGGTTATTATAAATAAAGCCACTATAAAAATGTACATACAAGTTTTTGTGTGAACATGTTATCATTTCTCTGGAGGTAAAAAAAAAAAAAAAAAAGTAAGCTTACTTCAACTTAACTTGGTCCTTGTTTGTGAAGGGTGTCATTATAAAAAAAAAAAAAAAAGTATGTGACAAGTACATAGCTTCCCTAAAGGTAAATATTGTCATGCAATAATCATTAACAGTTACTAACTGAATATGTACCCCAAAAAGATGATAATGAAGAAGGAAGCAAAAGCAAAGCAAAACTTAGATTAAGATCCAAAGAGAAGTTACTCAATATTTTAACTTAATTGCTCAACAATTATTTACTGAGAACTCATTATGTGCCAGGCACTAGGATAATACTTGGGTTCACTGCTAGACAAGTAAACAAACAAATAAATACACAATTACAAGAAGAGGCATGAAAGAATAGGGTGCTAATAGGAAAAGACAGGTTTCTGGAGAATAAGACATGGAGTCAGGGGAAACTTTCCCTGTTTCCCTGTTACAAAACTTAAAAGAATGAATAGGAGTTAAGAGAAGGTGAGGATAAGGGGTGGAAACACTGTTTAGGCAAAGGGAAAACACAAGGGCTAGAGATATGAATGGGCTCAGGATATTTAAGGGTCTGAAGGGAAGTGTAGCTAGAAAACAGATGAACAAGAGAAGAGACTACAAAAGTCAGCAGATCCTGATAAGGCTTGTTAAAGCTTTGAGATCTTATTCCCTAACAACTTGGTTCAACTTAAGAGCATCAACTACTTCACCTATCTCCAATTATTTTAAGAGAGATGTAGAATTTCAAAGCAGATTTCAATATCAAATGTGTAAGTGTTTCTAACAAACAACACCATTTCCTCTAAGCCTCAAGTGTTACCAATAATATCAGTACCGATGCTTAACCTGAAAATATGACATTTCTTCTTAAGCCCTTTCATCAGTACTGCATTTTATATATTATTTTATACATTCAGTATTTCATCTAATCCTCACAATAAATTGGTCCAATTTTTTCTAGCAATTTTATGCTAGAGTCTTGAAATCTTTGATACCTCAAATTGGAAAAAAGTGATATTTTTATTTTAAAATTAAATGACATTCAGTTCAGTTCAACAAACATTCATTTACCTGCTAGACAAGTTACCAGTTTTCAAAGAGATTTTTAAAATGGATATTGGCCTTTCAAAATTAAAAAAAAATTTTTTTTTAATTTTAATTTTTACAGGTACATAGTAGGTATATATATTTAACTTACTCCTTTTTAAAAACAATTTCTTGCCTGCATGCTGTTTACCTCATGAAGTCATTTGTAACTAATTCTACTGTAAATAACAATCAAGGAGAAACCTAAATTTGTATATTACAGGTTAAACATCACTAATCTGAGTCCTCAAAATGCTCCCAAATCCAAAAATTTTTGAGCACCAACATGATGTCACAAGTGGAAAATTCCACACCTGACCTTATAGTGACAGATCAAAATTAAAATGTAGGTACACAACATATAATTTATACGTATCCCCCTCTCTTTAGATGTAATATCATTCCCGTGCATGCCTCAACTCCCCCTTGCAGGCATAACCACAAAAGGTTAAAAAAAAAAAAAAATCACATGTGTACGTGTAAGAAAATGACTGCTTATCGGTAGCATACATATTCAGTCAAGAGTAATTGGTGATGCCAAACAACCACACAGTGTCCATATGAGTGACTGAAATAGCGACACCTTTGCTTTCTGATGGTTCAATGTACACAAACTTTGTTTCATGCACAAAATTATTAAAAACATCACATATGCCAGGAGTGGTGGCTCACGTCTGTAATCCCAACATTTTGGGAGGCCGAGGCGGGTGGATCATGAGGTCAGGAGTTTGAGACCAGCCTGGCCAACATTGTGAAACCCCATCTCCACTAAAAATACAAAAATTAGCCAGGCGTGGTGGCATGTGCCTGTAAATAATCCCAGCTACTCGAGAGACTGAGGCAGGAGAACTGCTTGAACCCTGGAGGCAGAGGTTGCAGTGAGCTGAGATCACGCCACTGCACTCCAGCCTGGGCGACAGAGCAAGACTTCGTCTCAAAAAAAAAAAAAAATCATATAAAATTACCTTCAGGCTATGTGTATAAGGTACACATGAAGCATAAATTCATCTCCTATTTAGACCTGAACCCATCCCCAAGATACCTCATTAAATACATGCAAATATTCCAAAATTAGAAAAAAGGTGAAATCTGAAACTCTTCTGGTCCCAAGTATCTTGGATGAGGGACACTCATTCTGTATTCTATATAGCACAATCTGGATCTTGATACTGTAAGTCCATGTCTTGCTTTCTAGTTTAATGCATAAATGCTCTTTTATCTATTTTTATTATTACAATTAATTCTTTGAGAAAATAAAGGTAAATATAAATACAATCATGAATTCACAGCTCTTCAAAAAAAGAAATAAATGTAAAACCACATCATACAACTATTACTATCTAGCTGACCCATTTTTCCCCTCTACTCAATAACTCTTCCTCTCTCTCCCAACACATTAGATATTTTCCTTGAAAATCTGCCTATTTACATCATCTACAATCAAGAAAGTTTACTTTTACGTGAAAGTGTATCCTTTTTTCACCTGAGGTCAGGAGTTCGAGACCAGCCTGGCAAACACGGTGAAACCTCGTCTCTACTAAAAATATGAAAATTAGCCAGGTATGGTGATGGGCACCTGTAATCCCAGCTACTGGGGAGGGTGAAGCAGGAGAATCACTTGAACCCAGGAGGTGGAGGTTGCGGTGAGCCGAGATCGCACCACTGTACTCCAGCCTGGGCGACAGAGTAAGACTCTGTCTCAAAAAATAAAAAGGAGTGTATCCCTTTTTTCTCCCAATTCTGCTTGACTGGAATAAAATGATGGCACTTATATGTGGTGCTTAATTAAACAGAAAAAAATGATCTAAATGACTAAAGTCATTTCAGATCCATTCATTTTGTATCCCCAAACAGACGGGAAACTCAAAGGCAGCTACTTTCTGTATGTGCCTCACTACCTAACAAAAAACTTTGAATGGAGTGGTTACTCAAATATTAGCTCCCTTTTCCCCATAGTGGGAAAGGCCGTGCTAGGTACTTTCACATATCCCTCTCATTTCATCCTTATGACGAAAACCCTGCTGCAGAATATTATTATCATTTAACAAGCTCTGAAGAGGAAAAGACTCAGATAAAGTAGCTCATTCCAGTGGCACAAGTTCTTCCCTCTACATCTTACATGCTATTTCTTTTATACCTTTAACACCCTACAATATAATGTTTTATTAAGCAATTGGCTGCTTAATATACATGAACGTATCCGTAGTTTTCACTTGCTCCATATTCAACTCTGAAAGGCAACAGCACTAGGTGACTGGTGCTTACAAGGGCCAAAAGGTGATCTATTCTCAGTGAAGATGTGTGTGGTGTAGAAGTAAAGTGGAGACCAAGCGGGGAAAAGAACTGTTGTTCAATTATTGAAAACACACTGAAGCATCTTCACTCAGAAGAGAATACCAAAACCACACAAAGGTAAATTCAAATATAAATACAAAAACATCTCTAAAACATAAAATAGTGAAATTCATGTCTGAAAATCTATTTTAACACTTTATATCATAATTCAATTCATACATGGCTTAATCTTTCTTCCAGCTGCTATGTTACTAAAACACCTTCCTTCACTAATTCTATTCATGTTTTACTATAGCTATTATTTTCCTGCTTAGTATACCTAACAGCCTTCAAACAACTTTGTAAAGTCTATTCTGCAAAATTCTGTGTAAACATTCTAACAATATAAAATTGAAAAGTCCATTAAACCTAAAAATATCACTACTAGAGCTTAACAACAAATTACTTAATTTAGAGCTTGAACCACATTAAAAAAAGCTGTTCAAATATCCTATTCTAGAATGTTTTGTTTTGCCCCCCCCCCCTTCTTTTTTTGAAGGAGAGGCATCCAGATCTGCTTCCCTGTCATTTCTGGCAATCATTTTACATTCTTATGCCATTTATATTTCACAAAAGAGTAAACAAACTCAAAGGGGTTAATAAAGAAAGGGAACTAGTAAGTGGCACAGGAGGATTTAAACCTAAGATACAGAACCAGTGTTCTTTTCAGTTGCCTTCCTGCTGAAGGCAGGAGGCTGCAGATACTTTCAAATTTAAGGCTACTTATATATAGCTTTAAATTTGAGTCATTTATTTGGTATCATAACTATCTTTCCAATTAGGCATATTTTTATCTGTACATTTGATAGTCATTGCTTCACTCTTAACCTATGTATGTATTTTTAATTATGATTTTGAATCAAGCACCTTCTGTAGAAGAAATCACTGAATTGTGGAACAAACTTACACATATTTTAAAAATTTACATAATCCACCTGTAAGACATCAAATTATCCATGTCTGTAATAAACTGAAAGAAGTAAGTGACTGTGTACAGTGCAGGTGAGGACAGAGTAAAACAGACTCACATTTTTAGTGGTCAAATTGGTGCGAAACATTGAGAACAAATTGGTAATGCTTATAATAAGTGGTTTAATACATTCCTTCATTTTCACCCAGAAGAGTCAGTTTGGAGATGCTCAGCTAAGGAAATCATCCTACTTTAACTGGAAAAAATCTTATGCATCAAAATGTTCATCACAATATTAGCACCAAAGCAAGCATACAATAAATATTTACTATTTGAATGAATAACCAAATGAATGAATGAGTGAACTACGAATAATAAAAACCTAGAAACAGAATTGGAATGGCTAATAAAATTATAAACATCCAAATTAATACTAATGATAAAAACTTAAAAAATCAGCTATATGGTAAGTGGGATTAAAAAAACTGTATAGTACAATCACAAGAATTTTTTAACCCACAAATATACAAAATACATTTAGAATACACACAAAGTATATAAAAATACACACAAACACATAAAAATCAGGCAAAAGGAGTATACCAACATATTAACATAGGGTAAAGGGTTGATGGTAATTTTTCTCTCTTATTTCTTATTTTCTAAATTTTCTATAGGGCAGATATATTACCATTAGTATTTTTTAAAAAGCTAAAACACATCAATATTTAGCCAATATCAGTAGGAAAAAAAAGTGGCTTGCTTTAAATTGCTTATTGTATACAGAGTGGTTATTTATTTATTTATTTATTTATTTATTTATTTTTGAGACAGAGTCCCACTCTGTCATCCAGGCTGGAGTGCAGTGGAGCAATCTCAGCTCACTGCAACCTCTGACTCTCAGGTTCAAGTGATTCTCCTGCTTCAGCTTCCCAAGTAGCTGGGACTACATGTGTACACCACCAGGCCCAGGTAATTTTTTTGTATTTTTAGTAGAGACAAGATTTCGCCATGTTGACCAGGCTGGTCTCGAACTCCTGACCTCAGGTGATTTGCCCACCTCAGCCTCCCAAAGTGCTAGGATTACAGGTGTGAGCCATCGTATCCAGCCTACAAACTGCCTATTGTACTGATTCTACATAAATTATCTCAGTAAGTCTCTTTACATCCATGCATAAATTTTTAATGTATTTCATTAATATATAAATAGAAATTATAATAACTCTATCTCCCCTCACTCAAACGGTCTCTTAGGTATATTAGTATATACGAGAGAGGCAGGTGGGAAAGGTACAGCTGTCATCTACAAGAAAATCCCTGTGAAAAAGATTGTAAGAAAATTAAAATGTCTTTTGATATATTTTCCAATCACCCTAAGAACAGGCAGGCCCTGTCCTTCTTTTAGCACTACGAAAACTCATCTGCTCATGATTTTAATTTACAATAAACATATTTTAGCTTTCAAAGACAACTAGAAAGATAAAATGGAACTCTGGAACTTCTGTAAAAAATCGGGGGGAAAAAATTTCTGAGTGTCCAAAGAGATTTAGCCTCTACTAATAAAAACATCATCAAGGTTAAAAAAAAATAGAAAAGTGAAACAAAATAAAAATTAAAGATCACGTGGTATATTTTCTTGGGAGGGAATGAAAATTAAGAAATTGATAAACAGAGCAAGTGCCTACAAAGACGAAAGTTCACTCTACTATTGCTACTTTTGGGCTTAACCTAACTTTATTACTGTTTATAAAAATAAATCTATTCAGGCATGGTGGTTCATGCCTGCAATTCCAGTGCTTTGGGAGGCCAAGGCAGGAGGATCACTTGAGGCCAGCAGTTCAAGACCTGCCTGGGCAACAGAGCAAGACTCTATCTCTACAAAAAATTTAAAAATTAGCCGGGTATGGTAGTGTGAGCCAGTAGTCCTAGCTACTCGGAAGGCTTGAGGCAGGAGGGTTGATTGAGCCGAGGAGATCAAGATTATATTGAATTATGATCCTTCTGCTGTACTCCACGCTGGGAGACAAAGCAAGACCTAGCCTCTATATATTAATCTATGTATCTTTCTTACTTTAAAAATTGGAAGATTGTTATACTGTATTCTGTGGTATATAATAGTGGTTCATAGTACTTTTAATGGAGTGACCTCCATTATCAGCCTAAGGAACAATAAGATGGCTTGCTACATACACTAAATTTCTGAAGAATAGATTTCTTCATAAGAATAGGTATCTGGGGTTGAAAACATTTAGTTAAGATGCCAACTAACAATTGATCTTTCCCATATAAAGCTTTCTTTAAACAATGCTAACTCTTACAGTCTCTTGCACAGTAATTAAAGAGTGGAATCTTTTCTGAAAATTCACTTCTATTTAAAACAGGGTGAGGATCCAAAGCATTGTATTTGATTATTTCAGATATTCAAAGAACACACTGTTTGTAGTAGTGGAAGCATCTATGATAACTACCATACCTAAACTAGATTCTAGCTTTACTTTTATTCCAAAATAGGAAGAAGGCAGTTAATAATAGAAGACCCAAATGCCTTTGAATTTTTTGCTGAAACTAGGAACTGCTTTTCTTGTAGTCTTTTCATTTTTTAGCTCCCTGTCATCCACAATCCTTTAAAACACAGAAGTTCTAAACTTGGAATCAGATTATCCAATAAAAACAAACAAGATTTCAGTAATGGAAGAAATGACTTAATATGAAAGCAGAAGCTAGGAGAAAAGCAGGTATATAATCTCATATACTTAAACTGAAAATGAAACAGAAGCATTTAATAAGGCTTTTACACAATGTCTTCTGATACAGGAACATTTTAAAGAAGTTAATGGAAATACAAAATACTAACAGAAGACCTGTGACCAGCTAGTTTGGTGTTAGATTTCAGTCATTATATGTTAACACTGTTCAGATAAAGGTATTCAAAATCAAAGGCTGATTAAATAACCATATGCCAACAGGATCCACAATTTCTTGTTATATACCACCCATGATTATAAACAGTGAGCCCTGGAACAACAGAACACATTAGCTGGCAAGAATAAGACCCTGGTGTACCCTTGATGCATCCAGGAAGTTTCTGGAACACCCCATTGGGGTAGCTTTAGCAGATAACTGACCTACCAGATTTGTTCTGGTCTATCAACTGACCTATAATTAAGACCCAGAGATTCCTAAGGATACCATGAGGATGGAACCTGGTGATTCAAGTAGTCCAGAGGCACTATGGCATAGTGTTTGTGAGAACAGTGTTCAATCAAACTTCTCAGGTTCAACTCCCAGCTCTGTAATATAAGCTTTGTTGTGTGACCTTGCAGTCACATCTGTACCTCATTTTCTTCACTGGTCTAAGGAATAATAAAATGAATAATACCTCATATGATTAATGTGATAATGTAGCTGCCTAAGTCATGTCTGTTATAGCCTTAAACACTATTATATAAGTGTTTACTATTTACTATTTCAACCAAATAGGTCCCTCCGAAGTCTCAAAGATATTAATTCCCAAATAGATCCTTCTGAAGACTCAGATATTAATTCCCACAACTGTTACTAGAATCTGTTGCAGTATGAACTTAAAAGCTCTGCACCCCGGCTGGGCACGGTGGCTCATACCTATAATCCCAGCACTTTGGGAGGCCAAGGTGAGCGGATCTCAAGGTCAAGAGATGGAGACCATTGTGACAAACATAGTGAAACCCCGTCTCTACTAAAAATACAAAAATTAGCTGGGTGTGGTGGTGTGCACTTGTAGTCCCAGCTACTCAAGAGGCTGAGGCAGGAGAATCGTTGAATCCAGGAGGCGGAGGTTGCAGTGAGCTGAGATCGCGCCACTGTACTCCAGCCTGGCAACAGAGCTCCGCCTTAAAAAAAAAAAAAAAAAAATTCTGCATCCCAACTACAGCCTCTGCTTAATGTCATATTGGTTTGTTGTTGTTGTTGTTGATGATGTTTTCAGACAGTCTCACTCTGTCGCCCAGGCATCATATCTGGCTAATTTTTGCATTTTTGTAGAGACAGAGTTTCACCATGGCCAGGCTAGTCTTTAACTCCTGATCTCAGGTGATCTGCCCACCTCGGCCTCCCAAAGCGCTGGGATTACAGGCCTGAGCCACTCTGCCCAGCCTGTCATATTATTTCTATAATTAAAAAAGGGGAGGAATCATTCTGTAAACTGACAACAAATAATATTCATCATTTGGATGGGGATAAAGAAAGCAGTTTACTGGATAAGAAAAGAGCCAATCTGAATTAGTCTAAAAGACCTAATTCGAACATCATGGGATGGGATAACTACAACATCCAATTAAAATGAACCTTAAGACCAGGCACAGTGGCTCATGTCTATAATCCCAGCACTTTAGGAGGATGAGGCAGGAGGATCACCTGAGGTCAGGACTTCGAAACCAGCCTGGTCAACATGGAGAAACCTTGTCTCCACTAAAAACACAAAAATTAGCTGGGTGTGGTGCCAGGTGCCTGTAATCCCAGCTACACAGGAGGCTGAGGTATAAGAATCGCTTGAACCTGGGAGGCAGAGGTTGCAGTTAGCCGAGATGGCGCCACTGCCTGGGCAACGGAGCAAGACCCTGTCAAATAAATAAATAAATAAATAAATAAATAAAACCTTAAGTAGTATACTTCAACGTATAATCCCCATGACTTTATTCTTAAAAAAAAAACTTTTCCAATCTTATAAGAGCTATATAAAATTAAAATGTTTTAAATCTAGTTTATTCTACTATGATTTCACTCCTTAGTTAATGCACTATTAGAACATACATGTATATATGTATAGAAACACACATAAACACATCCAATTTCAAAGGCTAGTCATAACACAAAGATGAATGCTAACAGTCAAATCATTCAGTAATTTATTAGTTCAGTGTTAAGTATATGTAGCTATTAAAATAGAGAATATAACTAGTGGCTAAAAAAGTTAGTATTACTAATTTGAAAAGGGAAAGTAGAAAGAAAAAAGCCCTAACTTCTTAATTTCTAACACAAATCCCTTGAAACTTAAGCAAAGAATTCTGAAGATTAATATAAATTACTGACCAAAAAAACCCCCATAACTTTTTCAGTAAATAGAAAACTTACAGCATCAAATAAAATGAAGAGAGACTGGAAGGGATATTTTTATCTCTAAGGTGAACTACTGAAATGGCTTGCTAGCAGCCATGTCCTAACCTATTTACCCCTACTACCAAATTAATCTTCCTGCAGTAGCCCTTAGTTCATTTAATCTACTGTTAGAAATTCACAATTTATGAATTTTAAGTCTACACTTCCAGGCTTGCTACAATTCATCTGCTCACTTTTTCACACACCTTTTTTCCATTTCCTAAAACCAACAACCCTCCAGGCCCAACACCCTGAGATTCCATTTCTATCACTTGGCTTCAGCTCCTTCCTCAGCCTCTCTCCTCTTCAGTGCATTTTATCCTAAGCGAACTAACACAGGAATAGCAAACCAAATACTGCATGTTCTCACGAGTGAAAGCTAAACAACAAAAACACATGGACACAAAGAGGTCAACAACAGACACTGGGGCCTACCTGAGGGTGGAGGGTGGAAGAAGGGAGAATATCAGAAAAAATACCTATCAAGTACTCGCTTATTACCTGGGTGACAAATAATCTGTACACCAAACCCCCATGACTGGCAGTTTAGCTATATAACAAATCTGCACATGTACCCTGAAACCTGAAATAGGAGGGTTTTTTAAAGACTATTAAAAATTCTAGCAAAATCTGTTTTACCTTGTTTGATGGAGCATCTCCCAAACATATCATAATTTCTTTTTACTTAGCATGCCTTTTAACATCTTGTAAAGCACCAGCTTTTGACTGAAAAGCCATCTGAGAAAGAGCTCTGGCCTCTACTCCTGTATTAGCCTCTGGAACTGGCCTCCAGGCACAACTCTCCCCTCCACCTCCCATTCCCCCCACCCAATCTGTTCTACAGCCAGCAGCCATCTCTTAAAAATGCAAATCTGATTAGCACTAAAGCAATTAAAACACTTCAATGCATTTCTAGGAGTCTAGTGTGAAAATGAGCTTATCAAGGTCTCCTGGATCCTGCTAGATCTGACCTCAGCCTATCACTATACTGTTTGCTACCATTCTTCTCACCCACTATGCTCCAGTCACACTGGCCTTCTAGTTCCTCTGCTAAGCATGCTTTCTCCAAAGCGCTTTGCTCTGACCAGAATCTATTTCTTCACCTTCCACCAAGATTCTACCTCTCCACCCTCGACCATCAACTCTTTACCAAGTTACAACTATGGGTCTTTCAGTTCTCACTTCAATCATGACTTTCACAGAGACTCCATCCAAACTCTCAAAACCTTCTGTTCCTGCAAAACACTTTATACTTTTCCTTCAAAATACTTAATACAACTTGCATTGATATATTTAATGAGAAGACGGTCTTTTTTGCTAATGTCTGTATTCCCTAGCTCCCAGTATTATGACTGGCACACACAAGGCAGGCAAACATTTTTTAAATTAATGAAACATTGCTGGGCATGGTGGCTCACACTGGTAATCCCTGCACTTTGGAAGGCCGAGGCAGGAGGATCACTTGAGCACAGGAGTTCAAGACTAGCCTGGGCAATATAGCGAGACCCCCAACTACAAAAAAATAAAAAACAATTAGCTGGACATGATGGCATGCACCTGTTGTCCCAACTACTCAGGTGGTTGAGGTGGGAGGATTGCTTGAGCTCAGGAGGTCAAGGCTGCAGTGAGCTGTGATTGTGCCATTGCACTCTAGCTTGGGTGACAGAGGAAGGCCTGATCTTTAAAAAAATAAAAAAAAATAAAAATCAATAAATAAAATTAATAAATCTCTGATAATATATTCATCACCTAATCATAACAAGAGAATCCCTATCAACTATAAACATTTTTATAACTAATCGCTTTAACAAAAACCTTCAGCAATCTCCTGTGGAACTTCAGCTTTAAAATGTGTATTAATCCATAGAGTACATGTTTCCACTGCTACTGCATATGTACAACCAAGCAAGAGATAAACAAATTTTAAATATATTTGAATACATTTGAAATCTCACATACTTCTTATACCAGCAGGGTATGAGAATTCTAGTTTCTCCACATCCCTTCCCAGCATTTGATATTATCAGTCTTTTTTAATTTTAGCCATTCCAGTGGATATGTACTGGTATCTATTATGCTCTTAATTTGCATTTCTCCGGTGAATGAGATTGAATAACTTTTTGTATGTTAATTACCATTTGAATATTTTCTTTTGTGATGCATCTGTGTGTTTTTTTTATTTGTTTAAAACACACATGTGCACACGCGTGTGCACACACACACATCTTTTCCTTTATGGGTAATAATCTTTTTGTGTCCTGTTTAAAAATCTTTTCCCCACCTGAAGGTTATAAAGATATTCTCATAGTTACCTTCTAGAGTATCTACTACTTTTGTATTTCACATTTAGATCTACAATCCATCTGGAATTTATTTTTGCATATGGTATAATGTATGGGGTATGAGGGAGGGGGGATCAAGATGAACTTTTTCCCCATATAGATAGGTTGACAAGACTCTCTCTTCTTCACTTTTCTGAAATGCCACCTTTATCATAAATCAGGTGTCCATATCTGTCTGGACCTTTTTCCAGACTCTATTCTGATCCATTAGTCTGTTGTCTAATTTTGCACTATCACCACATTGTCTTAATTACTGTGGCTTCATAAGTCTTACTGTCCATCAGAGTCAGTCAGTCCTCTCACTTTCTTGTTCCTGAAGACTGACTTGGCTGTGCCTGGTCCTTTTCATTTTTATATCAACTTGCCATTTTTCACACATGCATACACAAACACACAATGCACACATATCTGGGATTTTGTTTGGACTTGTATTGAATCTGACTGGTTTGGGAAGAACATCTTTACAATACTCACAGTCTTCCAAACCATGAACATGGTATATCCCCTCAATTATTTAGCTCAGTGTTTCTCTTAGCCCCTTATAGAAGTCTACAAGGTTAATACTCTCATTCTCTTACAAGCATATGGTGGAGTTTTCCAGGAGCCATGCATGTGACATCACAATAGGCTAGATGCAGAAGAGGATATGAGAATCCAGCTATCTTAATTAAGACATTTAAAAAAATTCCCAAAATTGTAAAACGATGCCACTCTTTTTGTTTTGTAAAATACATCTATTTTTCATAAGCATAATATTTACGTTGGAATGTAATGGATTATTTTAAAATAAATATTTAAAAGTTTTCTCAGCTTTATTTTCTAATTTAGTAAATACAGACAGCCAACATAAACAAAAACCTCTTTGGGTTGCTCAATTTATTTTTAGTATTAAAATAGTAACAGACAAAAAATTAAAAATACTATTTTATTGCAGTAATGTGCATTCACATGAAGTTGTAAGAAATAATACCAAGATATCCCTTTGTCTAGTTTCTAATGGTAAAACTTTGCAAAACTATAATATAATTAGAATATTTACAGTGGTATAATACACCTATATTCATGTTTACCCAGTTTTATTTATTTGTATAGTGTGTCCTCGATTTTTAATATTATAAAGGGGGCCCTAAAACCAAAAAGTCTGATAACTGCTGATTTAAAATTTCTTTAACATTTGTTCGCACTTTTTTATTTGTACAGACTCTACATTTACACAATTGATACTGGCATGTTTCTGAACTCACTTATTATTTCCAGCTTTATGTCCCCATCATCTCCTCAAAATACATGATTACAGTCAGGTAGGTATGTTTTTTTAGAGGGGTTCAGTCCCATCAGCCACCACTGACGACCTTGTATGATACATGAACAACCTGAAATGAATCATTTGGTCCCTTTCCTGGAAATCTGGAATTAGAACTCAGAAGGAGATAAATCTCTCTAGATAACTAGACCAGAATGTAAACTCGGGAAGTGACCTTATTTTCTGCCTTCTAAACTGGGAAAACAAAAAATCTAGTTTGCTATAAAAAAGAATAATCTGGATTTGTTAGAAACAATAACGAGAAATTTAGAGAACTTCTTGAGTTGCATATAGTAACTGATGCTAATTCATTCCAGAAGCCCAGGTTCTACGAGATACTATAATATAAATTATTTAGGCCAGTTACAATGGGTTTTTCTTACTTATAACCAAGACTCTTAACTAATATGTGCACAAAGTCCTTCTACCAATTTCCTACTAGAGGTTGGTCTAACATTGTGGGTAAGTATGTGGCTTTGAAAATTGATTCCTTTTTGTTTTTCAAGGGGCTCATAAGAAAATAATTGAGTTGATGGAGTTCTGGAAATCTTAGGGCATTTTAAGACTCCAAGAACCATACTGTGAAGTACGTGTGCTTGCTTATGTGTGACAATATATGCATGTTTATGTATAAATTTGTTAACAATTCTAGTTTGGAACACAAGTTTGTTTTTCTCTGTAGAACTAACTTTGTTATATGAAGCCATTCCCTTGGCAGGTCATTGGTAAGATCTGCTGAACAGCAAACAAATCTAAAAACCTAGACACATTCTACAGATGTGATCTTACAATGCAGAATAACAGATTTTTTTTTTTTTTTAATCTAGGCTTAACACTATTTTTGCTTTACATTAAATTGGTATATTTTTAAATTATTATACTGTTGTCAGACACCAAGTTTGCTGTTAAACTTCCAATGACTTATTTCTCATATGTCTGTCAAAAATGATCTCTACCAACCTACACTCATCAATTTTTTAATGTGGAATTTTAAATTAATACTCATTATCTTTTCATCTTATTATTTAAAACCCACTACTTCGTGCTTTTTGAAGTTCTCTCTCAGCTCCTACAGCTTTATCTGCTTAAATGTTACACAGGATAGGGTCAAGATTAAGAACACAAGGACCACTATGTTAGTCTTCCCTTTGGGTTGACATTGAGTGATCAATCAGCAGGCTGACATGTATACAGTAGTTCACCCAGCTGTTAGTCAGCCTAATCCTGATAATATTCATGCCAAATTTTTGTCATGTTAACCATAAAGATATAACAAGAGCCTTTCCATGTGTTTTACAAAAAGAATCAAGCTATACTGTTTGCAACATTTCCCCCCAGTTATATTTATAAACCTTGATCAAAAAGGAAGTAAAGATAGGTCAATATAACTTGTTTTCAGAAAACTCAAACTGGCGTCTAGTTTTCAACACAGTCTCTTCCAGAACTATCTGTTTAATAGTGGATATTAGAATTTTGCCAGTGTAGAGTAGAAGACCATTTTAAACAAATGTACCTATAAACAACAAATGTATATGTAAATTAAATGCCATTCCATCAGTTGCCTTCCATCTTCCTATTCTTGTTCTGGTTTGTAAATTTTAAAAGTCCTCTTTTCACTGCCTTCAAAAATACTTTCACAATATTCATGTAACTATGGGCTTCAACACTCCTGATTCTAAGAGACTTGGGGCTGTTTTTTCAATTCATTCTTAGAACGGATATTCATCGACAAATGCTTTATACATTCATAAAGAATGGGGCAAAAGAACATACTGTATAAAACTGCTTTTCTAATTCTTTCTTCTACATTATCTCCTATTGGAATTGTTTAAAATTCTAAAATCCAAATTTTATCTTTTAAAACCCCTTGTCCTTCAAAAATGACTTGCCTTTTCGGTCATTATATTTAGCTTTTCTCTGAACCTTCTGTAGTCCACTTGCAAAAAGCTACAAAATACATCTAGCCATATCCAGAATTCCATTATTTGCTTAAAATACTCTCCCAAGGTGTTCATCACATCATCAAGCAGTCATTCCTCATGAAATAAAAGGTTCAGAGAAAAGGTGAGTATAATACAGAAATAAATACTAAACCATCAACATCAGCTTCCTTGAGTGGCCAAAGACTAGCAAAGTAAAATTCATTAATTATATCAACGTTTCTATATTTAATCCATTAAAACATTACTGGGAATAGCCATTTAGGCATTTTTCTCCAATTGAGATTTTTTTTTTCTGCTTGTTGTAAAAGATCCAAAAGTGACATAATTCAAAATCTGTATTTCCCTCCCAGAGACAACCACTGTTAACAGTTGAGGTAATTTACCAGATTTTTTCCCTATGCAAATAAACCCCCAAAGGGCTCATACCATACATACAGTCTTGTAATTAACATTTTTACATTTGAGGGTTTTTAAAGCGAGAAAAACTTATATAGTACTCCCACATATAAAGACTGGCTGTAAATGTCAAGGATGGGTTGAAAAGGCAAAAAGATGCCATGTTATGTAGAGTTAAGAGTTTAATATGTAACAATGATTTCCTATTTCATATAAGCTGAAACAAATCTGCTAATGCTTACTCAAAGTCAAAATAACCCAAACAACCTTTCTGTATAACTATTACTTTCCTCATTAACTACAACTTTTAAAAATATTAAAATATGCAAAAAATCCTCGAATACTCAAAGCAAGTCCTGTAATATTTTGAGCAAAAAAGAAAAAATATTAAATCTATTAGGCATAAAAAAGTGTATAAAGGTATATGTTTCTTAGTTATAACTAATATTTTCACCTTTATTTTCCCTGAAAAATACCACTTAGTAAATTTAGAAACTGAGGGAAGTTAGAGATCGTTAAAATTCTTTCACTATACAATTGTTAGAAAAATCCAACATGCTCTGAGAAAATGTATTCTCACCTATTTTAACCTGTGACTTTATTTTCATAGCGTACTATTTCAGTTAATAAAAGACTTGTAGATTGTTACTACTACCACTCCTTTATTCCTTTCCAACAGTTCTGTGATCCACTCCTCCCCATACACTTCTGTCACATACATAATATCATAAAAGTAAATCTGGCTTTACTTAGAAGTTCTTTACTAATTCTTCTGAACTGAAAAGTACGGAAAAACAAAATTTTGCATATATTTTTAGGCAGTTCACTGAAACCTTAAAAAAATAATAATAATAATCACGAATCTGTATCCTGTGTTTTTTCTGTATGTTCATAAATTGTTTTCTACTTGGTCTTCATATTTCCAGGGAATCAGAGGGACGTAAGAGAACAGACTAAATTCAAGGAAAAAAAACACACTCCAAGCATGATCTCCAAGTATTACTTATAGTTAGGCCACCTCTCCTCCGTGTGTGCACAACATCCTAAATAGTCTTTAGCGTACATTTTACACTTGATTTTCGTTTCTTGTTTACTTGACTGTCTCCCCCAGTATCATTCTGCAATATCAATATTCTGCTGCTGACCTATACAGTAAGCACACAGTATTACTGCATGCTGTGAAAAGCACCTTTATCACCTAGTTGTCCAACCAGAAAACAGGTGCATGCACATCTTTAATCCCTCAAGCCAATCCACCTCCAATTCCTACCAATTCTATTTCTTAAATATATTTTAAGTCCATCTACTATTTTCCAACCCTACTGCCACTAAGCTAACTCATCTCATAGTCATCTCTCTCAGACTATTCAACTTCCTCAACTGTCTCTCTATCTCCAGCTTTGTCCTCTCTTTTTAGTGCCTTGTCCACACTGCGGCCAAAAGTGATTTTTCTTAAAAAAGAAAAATTGGTTGTCCATTTAATCTGATTAAAATCCTTCAACTGGCCAAGCACAGTGGCTCACGCCTGTAATCCCAGCACTTTGGGAGGCCGAGGCGGGCAGATTACTTGAGGTCAGGAGTTCGAGACCAGTCTGGCCAACACGGCAAAACCCCGTCTCTACTAAAAATACAAAAATTAGCGAGGCGTGATGGCATGTGCCTGTAATCCCAGCTACTCAGGAGGCTGAGGTGGGAGAATCACTTGAACCTAGGAGGCAGAGGTGGCAGTGAGCTGAGATCAAGCCACTGCACTCCAGACAGAGCAAGACTTTGTCTCAAAAAAAAAAAAAAAAGACAAAGAAAAAAAAGCCTTCAACACTTCTGTTCCCTTCCAGGTCTTCACACATGCTATTTTCCCTCTCTCTGAAATAGTTTCCCATAATCTTCCCTCCCTAACAACCTTGGCTAACATTTACTCATCACTGAGCAGCTCACACATCAACTTTATCCAGAAAGTCGTCTCGGCAGGGCGCGGTGGCTCCCTGTAATCCCAGCACTTTGGGAGGCCGAGGCGGGCGGATCACGAGGTCAGGAGTTCGAGACCAGCCTTGTCAACATAATGAAACCCCGCCTCTACTAAAAATACAAAAATTAGCCGGGCATGGTGGTGCATGCCTGTAATCTCAGCTACTCAAGAGGCCGAGGCAAGAGAATCGCTTGAACCCGGGAGGTAGAAGTTGCAGTGAGCCGAAATCCCACCACTGCACTCCAACCTGGGCAACAGAGTGAGACTTGTCTCAAAAAAGAAAAAAGTCTTCTCCTCTCCCCTAATCTAGGTGAAATGTGCCTTCATAAGCTTCCATACTGTAGTATTACCATTACATATCATTACATATACTGATGTAAATTTATAATTGCCTGTGTATTTATCTATACATTCCAGTAAATTTATAATTGCCTGTGTATTTATCTATACACTCCAGTAGACTACAAGCTGTGTTAGGGCAAGGGCAATGTCTGGCTGTTCTGTTCACCATCATAATTATAGTGACTAATACCAAGCCTAGGCTGAGGCTGGGGAACTCACAGAAGATAATTACTCTAGCTCTGTCAGTGCCTTAATTTTTAGTAGTAAACACTGATAAATGTATACGTTCACTTTTTTTTAATGTCTGCGATATCATTCACATCCCATAAAATAACCCATTTAAAGTGTACAAACAAACAGATTCACAGAGTTGTGCAACCATCAGCACAATTTTAGAACATTTTTGTCATCCTAAAAAGTTGTACCACTAGCAGTTACTCACCAACTCCCCTCAACACCTCTAGTTTCTGGCAACCATTTGTCTGCCTTCTTGCTTCATACACAGATTTGCCTATTCTGGACATTTCATATAAATGGAATCATACACTATGTGGTCTTTTGTGACTGGCTTCTTTCACTTAGCATAATGTTTAAGATTCATCTTTGTAGCAATTATCAGCACTCCTTTTTTGCTACTGAATAATATTCCACTGATTCCAGGGACAAAACATATCACTTTATTCATCAGCTGATAAGACATTTGTGTTTTCATCTTTGGCTATCATCAATAATGCTGCCATGAACATTACCATACACATTTCTGTGTGGACACATGTTCAATTCTATTGAGTATACACCTAAGAGTAGAACTGCTGGGTCATATGGTAACTCTGTTTAACCTTTTGAGAAAATGCCAAACTGTTTTCAAAGTGGCTGTACAATCTTACTATTACCACCAGCAGTGCATGAGGGTTCCAATTTCTCCATATCTGCTGTCATTTAAATATCCCTCCCAAAACATATGCTGAAACTTGATCCCTAATGTGGCACTGCTGAGAGCTGGGGATTTTGGGAGGTGACTGCATCAGGAGGGCTCTTCTCTCATAAATGGATTAATCCATTCATGGATTAAAGGGTTAATGAATTAATGGGACTCTCTACAGAGTCCCGAACAGGCAAGAAGGTTCTCACCAGAGTTGACCCTACAACCTTGGACTTCTTAGCCTCCATAACTGTAATAACTAAATCTTTTTAAATAATCCAGTTTCTGATATTCCGTTATAAGCAACAGAAAACAGGACTAATACAACGTTCTGGTCATTACTTGTTATCTCTTTTTTATTACAGCCTTCCTAGTAGGTGTGAACTAGTATCTCATCGTGGTTTTGATTTGCATTTCCCAAATGGCTAATTTCATTTTACTGTGGACTCTATGAGAGTACTGTTGGTATTATGTTTTGCTCAAAAATGTGTTTCCTCAGCACTTAATAGCGTCTGGCACAGAAGAGATCTTTAATATATGTTAAATGAATATATAAAAGATTTTTTTTTAGGTGTGTACATGGTAGAGGAGATGGACTGTATGTGAGGAGAAAACAGAAAATGACCCTGAGATCCTAGCTCAGTAAATGGAAGACTGATACAAAACATAAGATACGGATCATATAAAAAGGAGGACAGGTCATATAAAAAGAAAGCTGAAACCACAGAAATAACACTAAAAACAAAAACAGACATATGAGAACCTTGGCAACATTCATCTTCAAGAAAGAAACTGACAAAAAGGTACACTCAACAGGGGCATTCAGAAGACAAACCAGTAGTGAATAGTGTCATAAAAGGCTCAAGACATCTGCTGATAAGTTACCTATAACTTACAGAGCTTTCTGAGGGATGTCTTCCATGACACTCTGGGTTAAGCCCGCCTAATAAAGCCTTTAATTTCACCTTGTGTCTCTACTCTACCACTTATTTACATTGTAATCATTGGCTCATGCTGCCACCTCAACCAGATTGTATACTACATGTAGCCAGGGACCATTGTTTTTAGAGATTAGTACGGTGCTGGATATATGATAAATGCTGATCTCTATGTTTCTTGCATGAATGAGTTATTCACTAATTTAAATGAATAACAGCATCATATAAATGAATACAGATATTGTTTAATATTTTAATAACTTCAAAATTTTCAAACATTAGAACTAAACCTTACATAAAGAAAAAAGAAGAACACTTTTTACCTTGTCTTCCCCAATTGCTTCCCTGAGTGAAATACGACTAATTTTATTCTCACAAACACACACACACAGAGTAATAAAGCAATAAAATAATTTTCCTCAGCTGGGCATGGTAGCTCATGGCTGCAATCCCAGCACTTTGGGATGCCAAGGCAAAAGGATTGCTTGAGCCCAGGAGTTTGAAACCAGCCTGGGCAACACAGTAAGACCTCGTCTCTACGAATAATAATGATTTTAAAAGTTAGCCAGGTGTGGTGGGCACATGCCTGTAGTCTCAGCTACTCAAGAGGCTGAGGTGGGAGAATCACTTAAGGCCGGCCAGTCGAAGCTGCAGTGAGCTGTGTTCACACCACTGCACTCCCAGCCTGGGTGACAGAGCAAGACCCCATCTCAAAACAAAAAAATAACAATAAATAAAACAAAAATGTACCTATGGGTGACATATAGGGGATAACATTATCGCATGAATTTAACAGGTGTGTCAACATGAGTACTTTCAAGGTTAGTTTTCCATTTTCAATATACTAGAAACTTTATTAAAACTGTCTTTTGCAGACTTGGAACTAACCCAAATCCCCATCAATGACAGACTGGATAAAGAAAATGTAGCACATACACACCAAGGAATACAGCCATAAAAAAGAATGAGTTCATGTCCTTTGCAGGGACATAGATGAAGCTGGAAGCGATCATTCTCAGCAAACTAATACAGTAACAGAAAACCAAACACCTCATGTTCTCACTCATAAGTGGCAGCTGAACAATGAGAACACATGGACACAGGGAGGACCATCACACACCAGGTCCTGTCAGGGGCTCGGGGGCAAGGGGAGGCAGAACATTAGGACAAATAACTAATGCATGAGGGGCTTAAAACCTAGATACGAGTCGATAAGTGCAGCAAACCACCATAGCACATGTATACCCATGTAACAAACCTGCACGTTCTGCACATGTATATAAAGTAAAATTTTTTTACAAAAGTATTTTGTATAAGCAATCATAAAAATGGCACATTATTTTGAGCAAAACATAAGATTGCAGGTAAGATTTCTAAGAAACAATCCTAAGGAATACAATGTGATGAGTGAGTAAAGATGTACATGGTATAGGCTGGGTGTGATGGCTCACGCCTATATTCCTAGTACTTTGGGAGCCCGAGGCGTGTGAATCACCTGAGGTCAGGAGTTCAAGAACAGTCTGGTCAACATGGTGAAACCCCGTCTTTGCTAAAATACAAACATTAGCCGGGCATGATGGCAGGTGTCTGTAATTCCAGCTACTCGGCAGGCTGAGATGGGACAATCGCTTGAACCCAAGAGACAGTGGTTGCAGTCAGCCGAGATTGTGCCGTGCCACTGCACTCCAGTCTGAGCTACGGAGGGAGACCTCGTCTCAAAAAAAAAAAAAAAAAAAAAAGATGTACATAATATTCACCATATCATAAAAAGTAGAAAACACACTAAATGTTCACCATGAAAAGACTAGGAAAATAAATTCCGAGATGCATATACACATGAACAGCACAATGGAATACTACATACTCATTAAAAGGGAAAATGTATATGACACATTCGTTAATGCATTAATGAAATTCATTAACACAGAAATGTTTCTTGAAATATACAATGTTTCAAAACCAGTTATAAACCAGAAAACCAGGTATGATCCCATTTATAGAAAATTACATACTTGTACAGAGATATTTAAAAGGATGTTAAACTTTTAAATGGAGCAAACTCCAGTCCCGAAATTTTGGATAACATTTAATTTTTTACATTTGTCATTAGTGTTTTAATTAAATAATTATTCTTAAACTTTTACAACTATTTTTATTTGGGATAAATTCACATACAACAGTAAACATACAAAAGTAATCCATGTTTAAAAATAAAAAGGAGAGCTGGGCACGGTGGCTCACGCCTGTAATCCCAGCACTTTGGGAGGCTGAGGTGAGTGGACCGCCTGAGGTCAGGAGTTTGAGACCAGCCTGGCCAACATGGTGAAACCCTATCTCTACTAAAAATAAAAAAAATTAGTCGGGTGTGGTGGTGGACGCCTCTAATCCCAGCTACTGGGGAGGCTGAGGCAGGAGAATCATTTGAACCTGGGAGGTGGCGTTTGCAGTGAGCTGAGATTGCGCCATTGCACTCCAGCCTGGGAGACAGAGCGAGACTCCGTCTTAAAATATATAATTAAATTAAATTTAAAAAAAGGAGATGGGGACGACCCATATAAAAGCAAGACACTGGAGACTTAATAATTACTTATTAAATTTTCATGTATATCAAAAAATAATTGAAAACACTGAGAAGATCAAAAATATAAAGGCATTTTAGCTGTAAAAAATAATGGTTCAAAGAGTTAAATAGCAATAGGCATTTTAAAAGAAAAAATCTTGAATACGCTACAAAGTTCTTAAGTAGATGGTATGTACTTGGAAGGAATACAGAAATTGCTGAATATGTCATCTGTTCAAATCTTTTAAGAAAAACTGTAGAAATTACCGTATCTTTAAGAAAAACAATAGCTCTTAATGAAATAGTGTCATGATCTAGAGACAGCAGCATCACAATCTTTTTTTAAAATGTAAGACCTGGTCTCACTCTGTGGTTCAGGCTAGAATGCAGTGGCATGATCACAGCTCACTGCAGCCCCAACCTCCTGTGCTCAAGCAATCCTCCTGCCTCAGCCTCCCGAGTAGCTGGGACCACGGACCCGTGTCACCATGCTTAGCAAATTTTTAAATTTTTTGTAGAAACAAGGTCTCACTTTGTTGCCCAAGCCAGTTTTGAACTCCTGGCTCAAGCGATCCTCCCACCTCAGCCTCCCGAAGTGCTGCGATTACAGGCATGAGCTACTGTGCCAGGCAGCACCAAAATCTTTTGCAGAAAACACAAACATGTACAAAAAAGACTATGTTCATAACCTATAACATTGACTTGTTTCATCAAACTCTAGAACACAAATGAACAGTACTTTAGGTTTAGAAATTCTGAAGCATACTCAAATCCAGACAATGTAAAAAGAGTTAACTTAAATCCAAGGTGACCTATTTATGATCATATTCCACTTAAGAATAAGCTTTTTAAAAAATATCGTGTAATCACGGATATTTATTAACCATGATTACTATATGACCTACCTTTATTCACCAGATACATCTTTGAATGATATCATTTTCAAAATTTAAAAACTCTCCTGAAAGAAAAAAAACTCTCAACACTGAGGATATTTTTAAAAAATGTTCTGGAGCTGAAACTCCAATAGAAAAGCTCTATAAGTGTTCCATGTAAGAGTATAAATATTCAAATAAGTTTATAACCATCTCAAACAATTTTGAAGGCTAAAAACATATAATTTGGGATGTTTATTACAAGTAAAGGTAACTGAGTGTTTACGTGTACGTGTATGTGTGTGTGTAGCAGTCCATGAAAATATACTTTCCCACATGGTTATTAATCTTTAAGAGGGTGCCAAGTACATCTCACAAAATGTATTCTCCTTTGCACTATGCAGTACTCAAGAAAATGACATGAACTTTGTACAGTCTTATGATTTTATTGTTAGCGGTCATGTTAAACTAAGAAAATAGTAATTTCAGCTCAAATGTGAGTTAAATCATCAAGTTAAAGTGAAGCTTTTTATTAAGTGAAGCTCTCTCTGCAGAATATCTCACTCAATACACATAACATTTAAATAGACTACTAAAAAGGTGACAGCTGAGGAATGCTTTCACTTCTTTCCATGGTTTCTACTGAATGCCATTTCAGAAATGCCTATATAACACATGACAATCTGGAATGTCTCCACCCATGAAAGAGCATTTGAGTTGGGCAGCAAGCACACTTAGGGGAGTAACACAGAACTCAAGCATGTCTTTTTATGGTTAGCCAGCATAACAATGAAAAGATAAACAACCAAAACACTAATAAGGTCAGAAAATACTGACATAGAGGGAGCCATAGTAAAAATGTTATTTGGAAAAAAAAGTATGAGTAAAATAACTAGAAAATAAGCATTATTTCTAATGTTACCATGCTAAAGATTTCTTTTCCTTTTTCTTTCTTTTCTTATTTCTTTATTGGTAGAGACAGGGTCTCCCTATATTGCCCAGGCTGGTCTTGAACTTCTGGGATCAAGTCTCTCGCCTTGGCTTCTCAAAGTGCTGGGATTACAGGTGTGAGCCACTGCATCCAACCTAGAGATTACTTTTCTAAATGAACACTCAAGGATTTGTTTAAAGAATTTTTAAACTAAGTTACATAAACTGAAGCTTCTATTGATAATCAGTAATAGATTCCATTTCAAAAATAAATCTAACTTCCCGATAATTTTTGTCTTTAAGACAGAATCTCGCTCTGTTGCCCAGGCTGGAATGAAGTGGCACAATCTCAGTTCACTCCAATCTCTGCCTCTTGGGTTCAGGCGATTCTCGTGCCTCAGCCTCCCGAGTAGCTAGGATTATTAGGCATGTGCCCCCACGCCTGGCTAATTTTTTTTTTCTTTGTATTTTTAGTAGAGACGGGGTTTTGCCACGTTAGTGAGGCTGATCTCAAATTCCTGAGCTCAGGTGATCCGCCTGCCTCAGCCTCCCAAAGTGCTAGGACTACAGGCATGAGCCACCATACCCAACCACCTAATAAATGTTTTGATTGTAATAATGGCTACTTTTACATTGTAAGTATTATAAAAGTAAGTGGTTGATGTAAGTTTTTTTTTAGGACATTTTAAAAGTTTGTCAGTGTGTTATATTTACCCAAATTATTATTTTGTATTCTATGAATTCTGCTCTTCAAAATATTAGTTTACATTGTATCCAATTTTTAAAAATCATTAAATACTTATTGTGTACCTACTAAAACAACATGCAGATACAAAAGGAGATTTAAAGAAAAAAGAATCAAAGTCCCTACCTTAAGGGTACCTAAGGGACTTCTTTTTTCCCCCCTAGTATCCCTGATACAAAGTTTCCTACAATCTGTCTCCAAAAAGAGTCAAATAGGTACATGTATGTATGTATAAAAAATTTACTGTAAATGATTTAAAAAAACTAAAACAGGCTGAGTGCAGTGGTTCATGCCTGTAATCCCAGTACTTTGGGAGGCTGAGGTGGGAGCATTACTTGGGCCCAGAAGTTTGAGACTAGCCTGGGCAACACAGGGGAGACCCTGTCTCCAAGAAAAAAAAATTAGCTGGAAGTGGTGGCACACACCTGTATTCCCAGCTGATCGGGAGGCTGAGGTGGGAGGATCACTTGAGCCCAAAAAGGCTACAGTGAACTATGTTCATGCCACTGCACTCCAGCCGTGGTGACAGTCTATCACGCTGTCTCAAAACACACATATATACATCACACTCTCACACACACACACACACACACAACAACTGAAACAATATAAATTGCTATTAGGGTAAAGAAAAATAAAGGTAATTAAAAATTAAATTCTATGTCCTGAAAAAAGGAGTGTTTCTTGTTGCTGCTGATGTATTCTGCACATAATAAGTCAAAAATAATCTTGGCACTTCCTAAAATTTAGGACAATTTTGAATTCTGAGATTAATTTAGATACAGTACTACTGCAGTTCAATTACCATAGAAAGGTCTTAAAAGTATGGGCTAACTAAAACAAAAGTGGATGAAGAAAAAAATTACATGTGTGTTTCACCTGATTTTTCAGTTAATTTACAGAGACACCTCCAACTACTAACCACCACCATAACGACGAAAAGATGTAAGAATATTTTCTTCTTCAGACTTTAAAGAAGATACCTGGCATAGGGTAAAGTTTGAGCTTTGGAATCAAACAGACCTGCAGAAGAATTCCAGCTGTGCCATTTATTTTCTTGTTAACCTTGAGCAAGTGAAAAAGCATGTTGTGAAAATTAAACTACTGTTTGGTAAAGCACTGCTCCTCAATAAAACACTGATTAAGTCATGGCTACTACATATCTGACTCCAACTGACTACATATCTAAACTTATAATTGTTGGAGGTCTTCAATCTTTCAAAGAGGTATACCAAAATACCAATACCTCATCATCTTTTCAACCTTATTGTGGAGCCCCACAAACTTTCAAAAGAAGGGTGGAGTAAAAGATGGCAATTTTTTGCAGGCAGAGGCAATGAAAATAGCAACTCCATATAGTGTCAAGAAGTAACATGTTACAGTAGTAACAAAACAATGTTTTATGCCTCCCCCTATTAAAAGGTTTTTAAATAGTTTTCTTTCAAAAATCATCTAATAAAATTTTTAAAGTACTTTTCTTATGTGAACTGTAATTTTTTAATGTGGTAATAACAAATGGATGATGAAAAACATTTCCTCTATTCCATCCAGTGTTTCGACCTGGCTATACTAGAAAATGCTCAGTCACAGCTTGCAATCATACTGTAGCTGAGGTACATGAAAGATGGTCTTGGTTATGACACCTCAAAGTCAGACCACAAAAGTGTTGCCAGGAAGCATAGAGGCAGCAACTACAGAAAATGCATTATAACAGCAGCAGTGAGGGAACTGGTGCCCTACCAGCATACCCCATATATGGCTAGGGTTGCCCACTTATCTGTAGGAAGTGAGGGGCCAGTTTGGGGTTGGGAGGGTTTTGTTTGTTTGTTTAGGTAGGTTTTTAAAAATGGATTTAGGATGATTTCAATAAAAACTTTTGAAAGGCATGAGCATAACTGTTACAGCTTTTCTAAAGAGAAAACTATGCAGAGAAATATTTTACACTGTACATTCTTTTAGACACAAATTTTAATGCTCAAGTTATCCGATAGGTTCTTCCAAGATCTTAACATTCTCCATCAAAAAAAGGGTAAATAGTTACGAACTATAAACTCTTAATTCAGATTTTTCAAAATAATCAATTAAATTATTTGTTAACAAGCAATTCAAAATTAATTGCTTCCAGTGTCTTTTACACTTCACATCTTAAGACTACAGTATTCCTTTTACTGACGAGAGAATCACATATTTTACAAAGATGCTTAAAATGGCTCCCTTAGAAGTAGATCAAATTTGTACTTTAAGAGCAAAAGGATTTCATATTAAATCTATCTGTAAGTCTGTCTGTACTGGAAAGTAAAAGAAAAACTGTTTTAAAATTGTAATAGTATAGAACATGGCACATCCTACTTTGTATTCCTCTAGAAGTGGTATCCAACCTTGGCATCAGGAACCAGTTGCGTGAATGACAATTTTTCCACAGATGGGGGTTGGGGAGTGGGGCCAGATGAAACTGTTCTACCTCAGATCATCTTCAGGCATTAGATGCTCATAAAGAGCACACAACCTAGATACCTCAAAAGCACAGTTCACAATAGGGTCCGCACTCCTATAAGAATCTAATGCCGCTGCTGATCTGACAAGAGGCGGACTGCAGGCAGTAATGCTAGCTCTCCAGTGTGTCGCTCACCTCCTGCTGTGTGGCCTGGTTCTTTACAAGTCATGGACCGACCTGTCCACGGCCCAG